>NC_084469.1:63370832-63590717 GCF_027409185.1 Cynocephalus volans
AGGGGCATGGATTCGCCCTCCGCCTTCCACCTCAAAAACTGGGAAGGCGGCTTGCACCTTTCTCCTCACTTTATCAGGAAGAAAAGAAAGAGGATTGGAGCGCCCCTCATAGGGAGGAGGTGGAGGTGCTGAAGGCGCAGCTCGTGCGGGAGCCATTGGGGGCGGCCGCTTCTCCTGCTTCCTAAAGGGCCTCCTCCACCCATCGGGGTGATACCTTTCCTCCTCATATCTAGCGGCTTCCTCCTCTAGATCTGATTCCTCACTAGAGTCGAGGGAGTCAGAGTCTGATTCCCCTATGTTCAAGGCCTCTAAATCCTCCACAGGGTAAGGGCCCCCCCTTTTCTTTTGAACCTCACTCGGGTTATAAATCACTCCCTCGTCTGCGGACTTACCGGGAGGTCCTTTTTCCGTTTTCACTCCCTTGTCGGTAGACTCACCGGGAGGGTCCTTTTCCTTGTAGGAGACGTCTCTCCTCTTGCGGGTACCCATCCTCTCACTTCGCTCAGATTCTGACATGCTGTCCTGAACTTCCTCTAAAGTATTTTGTCCCTCCGTCACCACCAGCCTACAGCCCTCATCTTCTAAGCAGTTCTTAACAAACTTCCATATTGTCTTGGTGCGCTGTCTCAGGTCCCCTTCGAGATATTTGCGATCGAGGTCTCTGCCCAGTTTGTTCCAGGAGGTCAGGGTTAGGGAGCCAGAACAAGCATACCATGGAGCTACCCGGTCGACCTCTTTCACAAAATTCTTAAGGACGCAGTTCCCCACCTTAATTCCACGTTGACTCAGTACTGCATCCAAAGCAGAAATAGTGGACTGTGTGGATCCCATAATGCCCCTTTATCTACAGGGGGAACTTAATTTACTGGAGAGGCACCGCGGCTTATCGTAACACAAACCGCTTCTTTCACAGAAGTGACGGGTCCAATCCAAAGCTGGGGACAAGCATACCTTTCTGAGCTTACCTCCCTGCAGTTCTGAATCCTCCTCATTGCCAAGGGGTCTCCGAGGGTGCTGAAGATGACACAAGTTCCCGGGTTTCGGCACCAGATGTCCCGCGCAGCTCTCTCGCCAGCAAGAAAGACGCGGTACACACAGGATCCTTCTGCAGTAAAGCTTTAATGCAACTTGAGAGGCAGTGCACAAGCTACTAGGGCGGAGACCCCGAACAACGAAAACCCATCCCCTTATATAGCATTCAGTCCCTCGCTTAGGACGTGTACTTCCCTGATTGGCGTGGCGCCATCAGCCCAGATGACGCCACGGGAGAGGAAGAGATCGGAGGTAGGGGAATTCCCAGCGCGCGCTCTAGTCTAGTGACTTGTCGGAAGTCAGCGCCATGTTGTAATGGCGGTTACAGCATAGTGTGGGCGGCTCCCCACAGCTCAGCCGAAATCCGATTCCATTTATCAACCAAACCGCTCCCGCGCTCGCCTCCTGCCTCCTGGTGGAGTTTCCCGACCCCTACTCCACAGGGAAAGATCAGCTGTCCTCTTTCCACATCACCCTGTTCGGCAGCGTGATGGATCTTTCCCAGATGTCTGAGTCGGATCTGCCAGCTCAGCCGATAGCCGATTCTCTTTCACGAACAAACCGCGTCCACGCTCGCCTCCTGCAGCCCGGTGGAGGTGCCAGAGAGTGACGTTTTCTTCTACGGTCCAAAGTCAAAAACCGTCTTCATGGCACGAGACAGCAGCTTAACTGGCCAGCCCGCTCACCTGCCCCCTCGACTCTGAGCCACTTGTAAACCTAATACCAGCGATTACTCGGTACTATTCTGTACAAGCCAACCTCTCTGCCACGACCGCACCACTCAAAAGCCTCCCGATCGAACGGTAACCAAGGAGCAGTGCTAAACACAAGTGAGCCCGCGCACACACCGCTCGCGCCCAAGGGTTCTAAGAGGTCTCCTGCGGGGCCCCGGGTTGACCAATGGTTGCGGAGTGACGTCAGCAGTCACTAGGTAGATTGAAAGTTGGTTCTTTTTTTTTTTTTTTTTTTTTTTGACTTTCTAAAGGGTGAATTTTATGGTATGTGAATTATCTCAATCAAGCTGATTTTTTTAGAAAAGTGTTCTACATGTAAGTATATATGAGTACATATATGAATATGTGTACATACATACAATAAATTGTAAGTTAATTTAGAAATAGACAGCTTCATATCCATCTAAATCAATGTTTAAATTCTTCTTAAGGATTTTAAGATGCTAACATATTTGAGAGAACACTACAATATCACATAACCTAGTTTGATAATTACAGATACATACTAAAGATTTAAACTTAAATCTCCATTGAACTTTGAAATCCTAGAATCTGCAGCAACCTGCTCACTACTGAGTTGGCTTAGCTCTAGTTCCAATTTCATATTTGCACGGAACCAAGAAACTCTACAAAGGTGAACAGCACATCACTGGGTATGGAAGAGCAGGGCCGCGTCTTTTACACCCTCGTGACCTTTGCAGCACGCGGCACTGTCCCTCGCACACATGGCAGGCCACATGACAAATGAGGGAGATACTTTTTAAATACCATACTTGTAAAACAGGACCAGAACAGTTAAACTTTTGTTCTCTGTGCTATCCCGTTAGATCAGGTCAACAAACTTCTTGTGTAAAGGACCAGATAGCAAATATTTTAGGCTTTTGGACAAGATTGTTTCTGACAGAACTACTCAACTCCCTCCGAGTAACATGAAAGCAGCTGTAGACAATATATAAACAAATGGACAACATTTAAACAAATGATCCCCTGCTTTAGACCAGTGCTGTCCAACGGATCTTTCCACAGTAATAGAAATATTTTATTATCTGACTATTAAGCCCTTAAACTATGGCTACTGTGACTAAGAAACTGAATTTTTAAATTATTTTAAATGTAAACAGATACATGTGACTAGTGGCTACTGTCCTGACCAGCACTGCATTAGACAACTAACTAGCCAATTTTATTACCTCTGTTCAAAAAACCGAAAAACAGTACCTCTATTCAAAAACCTTAAAGCTAAAGATGAATTCTGTGACTACATTTCAAGGATGAACTGAGAAGAGAAAACATGATGTCAAATTTCTAATAATTCATAGATCCTACCACTAAGTATCAAAATTCGAAAGCAAATTATCTCAGTTCAAGCAGGAGGATACGTGTAGAGTTCCATGTATCTGGACTTCGCCATACTCTGTCTGGTGTACACTTGCTGGATTCCAGCTCTGAGGTCGTCCCGGATCTGGTCAAGGCCAATCTGCTTCAGTCCATGGGGATTCTGACTCCTGTTTGATGACATTGTGAGTAATGTTCTGAAGTCGTCCAGTGCAGCAATCCTTATTCAAAATACAGCTAATTCTCCATTAGATGAAAATATACAGTATCATCCCAAATTTATTCACAGCAGCTCAGAAAAGGATGTCCTTTAACTGCAGAAAATGAAATCTCATTGCAGGCAAACCCGCATTTCCCCGGAGACTACAAGGCTCGCGCGACGTCTCCGCCTGGTCGCTGGGCCCAGGCCCTGGCGAAACCCCCGTCCCGCCAAGGTCGGGCAGCGTCCCTCAGCGCAGGGACCGCCCCGCCTGGAGCTGAGTGCCGAAAGTTGGTTCTAATGGGCTATTTCTTGACGTGGCTACAGATCAGTTCTTTTCTAAGATTGGGCCTAGCTCCGCCCCCTACCTCTCGTTCCGCTCTGTCATCCCCGTCCCCTACTCCACACGAAAGGATCTGGTGTACTCTTTCAACATGGCCCCTTTAGGCAGCGTGATTGATCTTTCCCAGATGTCTGAGTGGAAATGGGAGGTAGGCCAAAGCCGATTCTCTGTCTGAAACAAACCTCGTCCGAGCTCGCCTCCTGCAACCTGGTGGCGGTGCCTGAGAGTGACTCTTTCATCTACCGTCAAAAGTCAAAAAGCTTCTTCATGGGAGAAGACAGCAGCTTCAGAGGCCCGTCCCCTCACCTGGCCCCTCGGCTCATACCCATTCGTGAAGCCGCTATGAGCGAATATTACTCAGTACTATTTTCTCGAAGACAACATCTCAGCCACAACAGCACCACTCAAAAGCCTCCAGATCGAACGCTAACCAAGGAGCAGTGCTAAACACAGGTGACCACGCGCACACACCGCTCGTGCCCAAGGGTTCCAGGAGGTGTCCTGCGGGGCCCCGGGTGGACCAATGGTTGCTGATTGCCGTCAGTGGTCCCTAGGGGGAATGAAAGTTGTTTCTCACGGGCTATTTCTTGCCATGGCTACAGATAAGTTCTTTCCTAAGCTTGGGCCTGGCTCCGCCCCCTACTTGTCCATCCACTCTGTCATGCACTTACCCTACTCCACACGGAAAGATCTGCTATCCACTTTTAACATGACCCCTTTTGCAGCTTGATGGATCTTTCCCAGATGTCTGTGTCGGATCTGGTAGCTCAGCATAAAATCCGATTCCATTTCTCAACCAAACCGCTCCCGCGCTCGCCTCCTGCCGCCTGGTGGAGGTTCCCGACCCCTACTCCACACGGAAAGATCAGCTGTCCTCTTTCCACATCACCCTGTTTGGCAGCGTGATGGATCTTTCCCAGATGTCTGAGTCGGATCTGCCAGCTCAGCCGATAGCCGATTCTCTTTCACGAACAAACCGCGTCCACGCTCGCCTCCTGCAGCCCGGTGGAGGTGCCAGAGAGTGACGTTTTCTTCTACGGTCCAAAGTCAAAAACCGTCTTCATGGCAGGAGACAGCAGCTTAACTGGCCAGCCCGCTCACCTGCCCCCTCGACTCTGAGCCACTTGTAAACCTAATACCAGCGATTACTCGGTACTATTCTGTAGAAGCCAACCTCTCTGCCACGACCGCACCACTCAAAAGCCTCCCGATCGAACGGTAACCAAGGAGCAGTGCTAAACACAAGTGAGAACGCGCACACACCGCTCGTGCCCGAGGGTTCTAAGAGGTCTCCTGCGGGGCCCCGGGTTGACCAATGGATGCTGAGTGACGTCAGCAGTCACTAAGGATATTGAAAGATGGTTCTAATGGGCTATTACTTGACGTGGCCACAGATCAGTTCTTTCCTAAGCTTGGGCCTGGCTCCGTCCCCTACTTCTCCATCCACTCTGTCATGCACTTACCCTACTCCACACGGAAAGATCTGCTATCCACTTTTAACATGACCCCTTTTGCAGCTTGATGGATCTTTCCCAGATGTCTGTGTCGGATCTGGTAGCTCAGCCGAAATCCGATTCCATTTCTCAACCAAACCGCTCCCGCGCTCGCCTCCTGCAGCCTGGTGGAGGTTCCCGACCCCTACTCCACAGGGAAAGATCAGCTGTCCTCTTTCCACATCACGCTGTTTGGCAGCGTGATGGATCTTTCCCAGATGTCGGAGTCGGATCTGCCAGCTCAGCCGATAGCCGATTCTCTTTCACGAACAAACCGCGTCCACGCTCGCCTCCTGCAGCCCGGTGGAGGTGCCAGAGAGTGACGTTTTCTTCTACGGTCCAAAGTCAAAAACCGTCTTCATGGCAGGAGACAGCAGCTTAACTGGCCAGCCCGCTCACCTGCCCCCTCGACTCTGAGCCACTTGTAAACCTAATACCAGCGATTACTCGGTACTCTTCTGTACAAGCCAACCTCTCTGCCACGACCGCACCACTCAAAAGCCTCCCGATCGAACGGTAACCAAGGAGCAGTGCTAAACACAAGTGAGCCCGCGCACACACCGCTCGCGCCCAAGGGTTCTAAGAGGTCTCCTGCGGGGCCCCGGGTTGACCAATGGTTGCGGAGTGACGTCAGCAGTCACTAGGTAGATTGAAAGTTGGTTCTTTTTTTTTTTTTTTTTTTTTGACTTTCTAAAGGGTGAATTTTATGGTATGTGAATTATCTCAATCAAGCTGATTTTTTTAGAAAAGTGTTCTACATGTAAGTATATATGAGTACATATATGAATATGTGTACATACATACAATAAATTGTAAGTTAATTTAGAAATAGACAGCTTCATATCCATCTAAATCAATGTTTAAATTCTTCTTAAGGATTTTAAGATGCTAACATATTTGAGAGAACACTACAATATCACATAACCTAGTTTGATAATTACAGATACATACTAAAGATTTAAACTTAAATCTCCATTGAACTTTGAAATCCTAGAATCTGCAGCAACCTGCTCACTACTGAGTTGGCTTAGCTCTAGTTCCAATTTCATATTTGCACGGAACCAAGAAACTCTACAAAGGTGAACAGCACATCACTGGGTATGGAAGAGCAGGGCCGCGTCTTTTACACCCTCGTGACCTTTGCAGCACGCGGCACTGTCCCTCGCACACATGGCAGGCCACATGACAAATGAGGGAGATACTTTTTAAATACCATACTTGTAAAACAGGACCAGAACAGTTAAACTTTTGTTCTCTGTGCTATCCCGTTAGATCAGGTCAACAAACTTCTTGTGTAAAGGACCAGATAGCAAATATTTTAGGCTTTTGGACAAGATTGTTTCTGACAGAACTACTCAACTCCCTCCGAGTAACATGAAAGCAGCTGTAGACAATATATAAACAAATGGACAACATTTAAACAAATGATCCCCTGCTTTAGACCAGTGCTGTCCAACGGATCTTTCCACAGTAATAGAAATATTTTATTATCTGACTATTAAGCCCTTAAACTATGGCTACTGTGACTAAGAAACTGAATTTTTAAATTATTTTAAATGTAAACAGATACATGTGACTAGTGGCTACTGTCCTGACCAGCACTGCATTAGACAACTAACTAGCCAATTTTATTACCTCTGTTCAAAATACCGAAAAACAGTACCTCTATTCAAAAAACTTAAAGCTAAAGATGAATTCTGTGACTACATTTCAAGGATGAACTGAGAAGAGAAAACATGATGTCAAATTTCTAATAATTCATAGATCCTACCACTAAGTATCAAAATTCGAAAGCAAATTATCTCAGTTCAAGCAGGAGGATACGTGTAGAGTTCCATGTATCTGGACTTCGCCATACTCTGTCTGGTGTACACTTGCTGGATTCCAGCTCTGAGGTCGTCCCGGATCTGGTCAAGGCCAATCTGCTTCAGTCCATGGGGATTCTGACTCCTGTTTGATGACATTGTGAGTAATGTTCTGAAGTCGTCCAGTGCAGCAATCCTTATTCAAAATACAGCTAATTCTCCATTAGATGAAAATATACAGTATCATCCCAAATTTATTCACAGCAGCTCAGAAAAGGATGTCCTTTAACTGCAGAAAATGAAATCTCATTGCAGGCAAACCCGCATTTCCCCGGAGACTACAAGGCTCGCGCGACGTCTCCGCCTGGTCGCTGGGCCCAGGCCCTGGCGAAACCCCCGTCCCGCCAAGGTCGGGCAGCGTCCCTCAGCGCAGGGACCGCCCCGCCTGGAGCTGAGTGCCGAAAGTTGGTTCTAATGGGCTATTTCTTGACGTGGCTACAGATCAGTTCTTTTCTAAGATTGGGCCTAGCTCCGCCCCCTACCTCTCGTTCCGCTCTGTCATCCCCGTCCCCTACTCCACACGAAAGGATCTGGTGTACTCTTTCAACATGGCCCCTTTAGGCAGCGTGATTGATCTTTCCCAGATGTCTGAGTGGAAATGGGAGGTAGGCCAAAGCCGATTCTCTGTCTGAAACAAACCTCGTCCGAGCTCGCCTCCTGCAACCTGGTGGCGGTGCCTGAGAGTGACTCTTTCATCTACCGTCAAAAGTCAAAAAGCTTCTTCATGGGAGAAGACAGCAGCTTCAGAGGCCCGTCCCCTCACCTGGCCCCTCGGCTCATACCCACTCGTGAAGCCGCTATGAGCGAATATTACTCAGTACTATTTTCTCGAAGACAACATCTCTGCCACAACAGCAGCACTCAAAAGCCTCCCGATCGAACGCTAACCAAGGAGCAGTGCTAAACACAAGTGAGCATGCGCACACACCGCTCGCGCCCAAGGGTTCTAGGAGGTGTCCTGCGGGGCCCCGGGTGGACCAATGGTTGCTGATTGCCGTCAGTGGTCCCTAGGGGGAATGAAAGTTGTTTCTCACAGGCTATTTCTTGCCATGGCTACAGATAAGTTCTTTCCTAAGCTTGGGCCTGGCTCCGCCCCCTACTTCTCCATCCACTCTGTCATCCACTTACCCAACTCCACACGGAAAGATCTGCTATCCACTTTTAACATGACCCCTTTTGCAGCTTGATGGATCTTTCCCAGATGTCTGTGTCGGATCTGGTAGCTCAGGCGAAATCCGATTCCATTTCTCAACCAAACCGCTCCCACGCTCACCTCCTGCCGCCTGGTGGAGGTTCCCGACCCCTACTCCACACGGAAAGATCAGCTGTCCTCTTTCCACATCACCCTGTTCGGCAGCGTGATGGATCTTTCCCAGATGTCTGAGTCGGATCTGCCAGCTCAGCCGATAGCCGATTCTCTTTCACGAACAAACCGCGTCCACGCTCGCCTCCTGCAGCCCGGTGGAGGTGCCAGAGAGTGACGTTTTCTTCTACGGTCCAAAGTCAAAAACTGTCTTCATGGCAGGAGACAGCAGCTTAACTGGCCAGCCCGCTCACCTGCCCCCTCGACTCTGAGCCACTTGTAAACCTAATACCAGCGATTACTCGGTACTATTCTGTAGAAGCCAACCTCTCTGCCACGACCGCACCACTCAAAAGCCTCCCGATCGAACGGTAACCAAGGAGCAGTGCTAAACACAAGTGAGAACGCGCACACACCGCTCGTGCCCGAGGGTTCTAAGAGGTCTCCTGCGGGGCCCCGGGTTGACCAATGGATGCTGAGTGACGTCAGCAGTCACTAAAGATATTGAAAGATGGTTCTAATGGGCTATTACTTGACGTGGCCACAGATCAGTTCTTTCCTAAGCTTGGGCCTGGCTCCGCCCCCTACTTCTCCATCCACTCTGTCATGCACTTACCCTACTCCACACGGAAAGATCTGCTATCCACTTTTAACATGACCCCTTTTGCAGCTTGATGGATCTTTCCCAGATGTCTGTGTCGGATCTGGTAGCTCAGCCGAAATCCGATTCCATTTCTCAACCAAACCGCTCCCGCGCTCGCGTCCTGCCGCCTGGTGGAGTTTCCCGACCCCTACTCCACAGGGAAATATCAGCTGTCCTCTTTCCACATCACCCTGTTCGGCAGCGTGATGGATCTTTCCCAGATGTCTGAGTCGGATCTGCCAGCTCAGCCGATAGCCGATTCTCTTTCACGAACAAACCGCGTCCACGCTCGCCTCTTGCAGCCCGGTGGAGGTGCCAGAGAGTGACGTTTTCTTCTACGGTCCAAAGTCAAAAACCGTCTTCATGGCAGGAGACAGCAGCTTAACTGGCCAGCCCGCTCACCTGCCCCCTCGACTCTGAGCCACTTGTAAACCTAATACCAGCGATTACTCGGTACTATTCTGTACAAGCCAACCTCTCTGCCACGACCGCACCACTCAAAAGCCTCCCGATCGAACGGTAACCAAGGAGCAGTGCTAAACACAAGTGAGCCCGCGCACACACCGCTCGCGCCCAAGGGTTCTAAGAGGTCTCCTGCGGGGCCCCGGGTTGACCAATGGTTGCGGAGTGACGTCAGCAGTCACTAGGTAGATTGAAAGTTGGTTCTTTTTTTTTTTTTTTTTTTTTGACTTTCTAAAGGGTGAATTTTATGGTATGTGAATTATCTCAATCAAGCTGATTTTTTTAGAAAAGTGTTCTACATGTAAGTATATATGAGTACATATATGAATATGTGTACATACATACAATAAATTGTAAGTTAATTTAGAAATAGACAGCTTCATATCCATCTAAATCAATGTTTAAATTCTTCTTAAGGATTTTAAGATGCTAACATATTTGAGAGAACACTACAATATCACATAACCTAGTTTGATAATTACAGATACATACTAAAGATTTAAACTTAAATCTCCATTGAACTTTGAAATCCTAGAATCTGCAGCAACCTGCTCACTACTGAGTTGGCTTAGCTCTAGTTCCAATTTCATATTTGCACGGAACCAAGAAACTCTACAAAGGTGAACAGCACATCACTGGGTATGGAAGAGCAGGGCCGCGTCTTTTACACCCTCGTGACCTTTGCAGCACGCGGCACTGTCCCTCGCACACATGGCAGGCCACATGACAAATGAGGGAGATACTTTTTAAATACCATACTTGTAAAACAGGACCAGAACAGTTAAACTTTTGTTCTCTGTGCTATCCCGTTAGATCAGGTCAACAAACTTCTTGTGTAAAGGACCAGATAGCAAATATTTTAGGCTTTTGGACAAGATTGTTTCTGACAGAACTACTCAACTCCCTCCGAGTAACATGAAAGCAGCTGTAGACAATATATAAACAAATGGACAACATTTAAACAAATGATCCCCTGCTTTAGACCAGTGCTGTCCAACGGATCTTTCCACAGTAATAGAAATATTTTATTATCTGACTATTAAGCCCTTAAACTATGGCTACTGTGACTAAGAAACTGAATTTTTAAATTATTTTAAATGTAAACAGATACATGTGACTAGTGGCTACTGTCCTGACCAGCACTGCATGAGACAACTAACTAGCCAATTTTATTACCTCTGTTCAAAAAACCGAAAAACAGTACCTCTATTCAAAAAACTTAAAGCTAAAGATGAATTCTGTGACTACATTTCAAGGATGAACTGAGAAGAGAAAACATGATGTCAAATTTCTAATAATTCATAGATCCTACCACTAAGTATCAAAATTCGAAAGCAAATTATCTCAGTTCAAGCAGGAGGATACGTGTAGAGTTCCATGTATCTGGACTTCGCCATACTCTGTCTGGTGTACACTTGCTGGATTCCAGCTCTGAGGTCGTCCCGGATCTGGTCAAGGCCAATCTGCTTCAGTCCATGGGGATTCTGACTCCTGTTTGATGACATTGTGAGTAATGTTCTGAAGTCGTCCAGTGCAGCAATCCTTATTCAAAATACAGCTAATTCTCCATTAGATGAAAATATACAGTATCATCCCAAATTTATTCACAGCAGCTCAGAAAAGGATGTCCTTTAACTGCAGAAAATGAAATCTCATTGCAGGCAAACCCGCATTTCCCCGGAGACTACAAGGCTCGCGCGACGTCTCCGCCTGGTCGCTGGGCCCAGGCCCTGGCGAAACCCCCGTCCCGCCAAGGTCGGGCAGCGTCCCTCAGCGCAGGGACCGCCCCGCCTGGAGCTGAGTGCCGAAAGTTGGTTCTAATGGGCTATTTCTTGACGTGGCTACAGATCAGTTCTTTTCTAAGATTGGGCCTAGCTCCGCCCCCTACCTCTCGTTCCGCTCTGTCATCCCCGTCCCCTACTCCACACGAAAGGATCTGGTGTACTCTTTCAACATGGCCCCTTTAGGCAGCGTGATTGATCTTTCCCAGATGTCTGAGTGGAAATGGGAGGTAGGCCAAAGCCGATTCTCTGTCTGAAACAAACCTCGTCCGAGCTCGCCTCCTGCAACCTGGTGGCGGTGCCTGAGAGTGACTCTTTCATCTACCGTCAAAAGTCAAAAAGCTTCTTCATGGGAGAAGACAGCAGCTTCAGAGGCCCGTCCCCTCACCTGGCCCCTCGGCTCATACCCACTCGTGAAGCCGCTATGAGCGAATATTACTCAGTACTATTTTCTCGAAGACAACATCTCTGCCACAACAGCAGCACTCAAAAGCCTCCCGATCGAACGCTAACCAAGGAGCAGTGCTAAACACAAGTGAGCATGCGCACACACCGCTCGCGCCCAAGGGTTCTAGGAGGTGTCCTGCGGGGCCCCGGGTGGACCAATGGTTGCTGATTGCCGTCAGTGGTCCCTAGGGGGAATGAAAGTTGTTTCTCACAGGCTATTTCTTGCCATGGCTACAGATAAGTTCTTTCCTAAGCTTGGGCCTGGCTCCGCCCCCTACTTCTCCATCCACTCTGTCATCCACTTACCCAACTCCACACGGAAAGATCTGCTATCCACTTTTAACATGACCCCTTTTGCAGCTTGATGGATCTTTCCCAGATGTCTGTGTCGGATCTGGTAGCTCAGGCGAAATCCGATTCCATTTCTCAACCAAACCGCTCCCACGCTCACCTCCTGCCGCCTGGTGGAGGTTCCCGACCCCTACTCCACACGGAAAGATCAGCTGTCCTCTTTCCACATCACCCTGTTCGGCAGCGTGATGGATCTTTCCCAGATGTCTGAGTCGGATCTGCCAGCTCAGCCGATAGCCGATTCTCTTTCACGAACAAACCGCGTCCACGCTCGCCTCCTGCAGCCCGGTGGAGGTGCCAGAGAGTGACGTTTTCTTCTACGGTCCAAAGTCAAAAACCGTCTTCATGGCAGGAGACAGCAGCTTAACTGGCCAGCCCGCTCACCTGCCCCCTCGACTCTGAGCCACTTGTAAACCTAATACCAGCGATTACTCGGTACTATTCTGTACAAGCCAACCTCTCTGCCACGACCGCACCACTCAAAAGCCTCCCGATCGAACGGTAACCAAGGAGCAGTGCTAAACACAAGTGAGAACGCGCACACACCGCTCGTGCCCGAGGGTTCTAAGAGGTCTCCTGCGGGGCCCCGGGTTGACCAATGGATGCTGAGTGACGTCAGCAGTCACTAAAGATATTGAAAGATGGTTCTAATGGGCTATTACTTGACGTGGCCACAGATCAGTTCTTTCCTAAGCTTGGGCCTGGCTCCGCCCCCTACTTCTCCATCCACTCTGTCATGCACTTACCCTACTCCACACGGAAAGATCTGCTATCCACTTTTAACATGACCCCTTTTGCAGCTTGATGGATCTTTCCCAGATGTCTGTGTCGGATCTGGTAGCTCAGCCGAAATCCGATTCCATTTCTCAACCAAACCGCTCCCGCGCTCGCGTCCTGCCGCCTGGTGGAGTTTCCCGACCCCTACTCCACAGGGAAATATCAGCTGTCCTCTTTCCACATCACCCTGTTCGGCAGCGTGATGGATCTTTCCCAGATGTCTGAGTCGGATCTGCCAGCTCAGCCGATAGCCGATTCTCTTTCACGAACAAACCGCGTCCACGCTCGCCTCCTGCAGCCCGGTGGAGGTGCCAGAGAGTGACGTTTTCTTCTACGGTCCAAAGTCAAAAACCGTCTTCATGGCAGGAGACAGCAGCTTAACTGGCCAGCCCGCTCACCTGCCCCCTCGACTCTGAGCCACTTGTAAACCTAATACCAGCGATTACTCGGTACTATTCTGTACAAGCCAACCTCTCTGCCACGACCGCACCACTCAAAAGCCTCCCGATCGAACGGTAACCAAGGAGCAGTGCTAAACACAAGTGAGCCCGCGCACACACCGCTCGCGCCCAAGGGTTCTAAGAGGTCTCCTGCGGGGCCCCGGGTTGACCAATGGTTGCGGAGTGACGTCAGCAGTCACTAGGTAGATTGAAAGTTGGTTCTTTTTTTTTTTTTTTTTTTTTGACTTTCTAAAGGGTGAATTTTATGGTATGTGAATTATCTCAATCAAGCTGATTTTTTTAGAAAAGTGTTCTACATGTAAGTATATATGAGTACATATATGAATATGTGTACATACATACAATAAATTGTAAGTTAATTTAGAAATAGACAGCTTCATATCCATCTAAATCAATGTTTAAATTCTTCTTAAGGATTTTAAGATGCTAACATATTTGAGAGAACACTACAATATCACATAACCTAGTTTGATAATTACAGATACATACTAAAGATTTAAACTTAAATCTCCATTGAACTTTGAAATCCTAGAATCTGCAGCAACCTGCTCACTACTGAGTTGGCTTAGCTCTAGTTCCAATTTCATATTTGCACGGAACCAAGAAACTCTACAAAGGTGAACAGCACATCACTGGGTATGGAAGAGCAGGGCCGCGTCTTTTACACCCTCGTGACCTTTGCAGCACGCGGCACTGTCCCTCGCACACATGGCAGGCCACATGACAAATGAGGGAGATACTTTTTAAATACCATACTTGTAAAACAGGACCAGAACAGTTAAACTTTTGTTCTCTGTGCTATCCCGTTAGATCAGGTCAACAAACTTCTTGTGTAAAGGACCAGATAGCAAATATTTTAGGCTTTTGGACAAGATTGTTTCTGACAGAACTACTCAACTCCCTCCGAGTAACATGAAAGCAGCTGTAGACAATATATAAACAAATGGACAACATTTAAACAAATGATCCCCTGCTTTAGACCAGTGCTGTCCAACGGATCTTTCCACAGTAATAGAAATATTTTATTATCTGACTATTAAGCCCTTAAACTATGGCTACTGTGACTAAGAAACTGAATTTTTAAATTATTTTAAATGTAAACAGATACATGTGACTAGTGGCTACTGTCCTGACCAGCACTGCATGAGACAACTAACTAGCCAATTTTATTACCTCTGTTCAAAAAACCGAAAAACAGTACCTCTATTCAAAAAACTTAAAGCTAAAGATGAATTCTGTGACTACATTTCAAGGATGAACTGAGAAGAGAAAACATGATGTCAAATTTCTAATAATTCATAGATCCTACCACTAAGTATCAAAATTCGAAAGCAAATTATCTCAGTTCAAGCAGGAGGATACGTGTAGAGTTCCATGTATCTGGACTTCGCCATACTCTGTCTGGTGTACACTTGCTGGATTCCAGCTCTGAGGTCGTCCCGGATCTGGTCAAGGCCAATCTGCTTCAGTCCATGGGGATTCTGACTCCTGTTTGATGACATTGTGAGTAATGTTCTGAAGTCGTCCAGTGCAGCAATCCTTATTCAAAATACAGCTAATTCTCCATTAGATGAAAATATACAGTATCATCCCAAATTTATTCACAGCAGCTCAGAAAAGGATGTCCTTTAACTGCAGAAAATGAAATCTCATTGCAGGCAAACCCGCATTTCCCCGGAGACTACAAGGCTCGCGCGACGTCTCCGCCTGGTCGCTGGGCCCAGGCCCTGGCGAAACCCCCGTCCCGCCAAGGTCGGGCAGCGTCCCTCAGCGCAGGGACCGCCCCGCCTGGAGCTGAGTGCCGAAAGTTGGTTCTAATGGGCTATTTCTTGACGTGGCTACAGATCAGTTCTTTTCTAAGATTGGGCCTAGCTCCGCCCCCTACCTCTCGTTCCGCTCTGTCATCCCCGTCCCCTACTCCACACGAAAGGATCTGGTGTACTCTTTCAACATGGCCCCTTTAGGCAGCGTGATTGATCTTTCCCAGATGTCTGAGTGGAAATGGGAGGTAGGCCAAAGCCGATTCTCTGTCTGAAACAAACCTCGTCCGAGCTCGCCTCCTGCAACCTGGTGGCGGTGCCTGAGAGTGACTCTTTCATCTACCGTCAAAAGTCAAAAAGCTTCTTCATGGGAGAAGACAGCAGCTTCAGAGGCCCGTCCCCTCACCTGGCCCCTCGGCTCATACCCACTCGTGAAGCCGCTATGAGCGAATATTACTCAGTACTATTTTCTCGAAGACAACATCTCTGCCACAACAGCAGCACTCAAAAGCCTCCCGATCGAACGCTAACCAAGGAGCAGTGCTAAACACAAGTGAGCATGCGCACACACCGCTCGCGCCCAAGGGTTCTAGGAGGTGTCCTGCGGGGCCCCGGGTGGACCAATGGTTGCTGATTGCCGTCAGTGGTCCCTAGGGGGAATGAAAGTTGTTTCTCACAGGCTATTTCTTGCCATGGCTACAGATAAGTTCTTTCCTAAGCTTGGGCCTGGCTCCGCCCCCTACTTCTCCATCCACTCTGTCATCCACTTACCCAACTCCACACGGAAAGATCTGCTATCCACTTTTAACATGACCCCTTTTGCAGCTTGATGGATCTTTCCCAGATGTCTGTGTCGGATCTGGTAGCTCAGCCGAAATCCGATTCCATTTCTCAACCAAACCGCTCCCGCGCTCGCCTCCTGCCGCCTGGTGGAGGTTCCCGACCCCTACTCCACACGGAAAGATCAGCTGTCCTCTTTCCACATCACCCTGTTCGGCAGCGTGATGGATCTTTCCCAGATGTCTGAGTCGGATCTGCCAGCTCAGCCGATAGCCGATTCTCTTTCACGAACAAACCGCGTCCACGCTCGCCTCCTGCAGCCCGGTGGAGGTGCCAGAGAGTGACGTTTTCTTCTACGGTCCAAAGTCAAAAACCGTCTTCATGGCAGGAGACAGCAGCTTAACTGGCCAGCCCGCTCACCTGCCCCCTCGACTCTGAGCCACTTGTAAACCTAATACCAGCGATTACTCGGTACTATTCTGTAGAAGCCAACCTCTCTGCCACGACCGCACCACTCAAAAGCCTCCCGATCGAACGGTAACCAAGGAGCAGTGCTAAACACAAGTGAGAACGCGCACACACCGCTCGTGCCCGAGGGTTCTAAGAGGTCTCCTGCGGGGCCCCGGGTTGACCAATGGATGCTGAGTGACGTCAGCAGTCACTAAAGATATTGAAAGATGGTTCTAATGGGCTATTACTTGACGTGGCCACAGATCAGTTCTTTCCTAAGCTTGGGCCTGGCTCCGCCCCCTACTTCTCCATCCACTCTGTCATGCACTTACCCTACTCCACACGGAAAGATCTGCTATCCACTTTTAACATGACCCCTTTTGCAGCTTGATGGATCTTTCCCAGATGTCTGTGTCGGATCTGGTAGCTCAGCCGAAATCCGATTCCATTTCTCAACCAAACCGCTCCCGCGCTCGCCTCCTGCCGCCTGGTGGAGTTTCCCGACCCCTACTCCACAGGGAAATATCAGCTGTCCTCTTTCCACATCACCCTGTTCGGCAGCGTGATGGATCTTTCCCAGATGTCTGAGTCGGATCTGCCAGCTCAGCCGATAGCCGATTCTCTTTCACGAACAAACCGCGTCCACGCTCGCCTCCTGCAGCCCGGTGGAGGTGCCAGAGAGTGACGTTTTCTTCTACGGTCCAAAGTCAAAAACCGTCTTCATGGCAGGAGACAGCAGCTTAACTGGCCAGCCCGCTCACCTGCCCCCTCGACTCTGAGCCACTTGTAAACCTAATACCAGCGATTACTCGGTACTATTCTGTACAAGCCAACCTCTCTGCCACGACCGCACCACTCAAAAGCCTCCCGATCGAACGGTAACCAAGGAGCAGTGCTAAACACAAGTGAGCCCGCGCACACACCGCTCGCGCCCGAGGGTTCTAAGAGGTCTCCTGCGGGGCCCCGGGTTGACCAATGGTTGCGGAGTGACGTCAGCAGTCACTAGGTAGATTGAAAGTTGGTTCTTTTTTTTTTTTTTTTTTTTTTGACTTTCTAAAGGGTGAATTTTATGGTATGTGAATTATCTCAATCAAGCTGATTTTTTTAGAAAAGTGTTCTACATGTAAGTATATATGAGTACATATATGAATATGTGTACATACATACAATAAATTGTAAGTTAATTTAGAAATAGACAGCTTCATATCCATCTAAATCAATGTTTAAATTCTTCTTAAGGATTTTAAGATGCTAACATATTTGAGAGAACACTACAATATCACATAACCTAGTTTGATAATTACAGATACATACTAAAGATTTAAACTTAAATCTCCATTGAACTTTGAAATCCTAGAATCTGCAGCAACCTGCTCACTACTGAGTTGGCTTAGCTCTAGTTCCAATTTCATATTTGCACGGAACCAAGAAACTCTACAAAGGTGAACAGCACATCACTGGGTATGGAAGAGCAGGGCCGCGTCTTTTACACCCTCGTGACCTTTGCAGCACGCGGCACTGTCCCTCGCACACATGGCAGGCCACATGACAAATGAGGGAGATACTTTTTAAATACCATACTTGTAAAACAGGACCAGAACAGTTAAACTTTTGTTCTCTGTTCTATCCCGTTAGATCAGGTCAACAAACTTCTTATGTAAAGGACCAGATAGCAAATATTTTAGGCTTTTGGACAAGATTGTTTCTGACAGAACTACTCAACTCCCTCCGAGTAACATGAAAGCAGCTGTAGACAATATATAAACAAATGGACAACATTTAAACAAATGATCCCCTGCTTTAGACCAGTGCTGTCCAACGGATCTTTCCACAGTAATAGAAATATTTTATTATCTGACTATTAAGCCCTTAAACTATGGCTACTGTGACTAAGAAACTGAATTTTTAAATTATTTTAAATGTAAACAGATACATGTGACTAGTGGCTACTGTCCTGACCAGCACTGCATTAGACAACTAACTAGCCAATTTTATTACCTCTGTTCAAAAAACCGAAAAACAGTACCTCTATTCAAAAAACTTAAAGCTAAAGATGAATTCTGTGACTACATTTCAAGGATGAACTGAGAAGAGAAAACATGATGTCAAATTTCTAATAATTCATAGATCCTACCACTAAGTATCAAAATTCGAAAGCAAATTATTTCAGTTCAAGCAGGAGGATACGTGTAGAGTTCCATGTATCTGGACTTCGCCATACTCTGTCTGGTGTACACTTGCTGGATTCCAGCTCTGAGGTCGTCCCAGATCTGGTCAAGGCCAATCTGCTTCAGTCCATGGGGATTCTGACTCCTGTTTGATGACATTGTGAGTAATGTTCTGAAGTCGTCCAGTGCAGCAATCCTTATTCAAAATACAGCTAATTCTCCATTAGATGAAAATATACAGTATCATCCCAAATTTATTCACAGCAGCTCAGAAAAGGATGTCCTTTAACTGCAGAAAATGAAATCTCATTGCAGGCAAACCCGCATTTCCCCGGAGACTACAAGGCTCGCGCGACGTCTCCGCCTGGTCGCTGGGCCCAGGCCCTGGCGAAACCCCCGTCCCGCCAAGGTCGGGCAGCGTCCCTCAGCGCAGGGACCGCCCCGCCTGGAGCTGAGTGCCGAAAGTTGGTTCTAATGGGCTATTTCTTGACGTGGCTACAGATCAGTTCTTTTCTAAGATTGGGCCTAGCTCCGCCCCCTACCTCTCGTTCCGCTCTGTCATCCCCGTCCCCTACTCCACACGAAAGGATCTGGTGTACTCTTTCAACATGGCCCCTTTAGGCAGCGTGATTGATCTTTCCCAGATGTCTGAGTGGAAATGGGAGGTAGGCCAAAGCCGATTCTCTGTCTGAAACAAACCTCGTCCGAGCTCGCCTCCTGCAACCTGGTGGCGGTGCCTGAGAGTGACTCTTTCATCTACCGTCAAAAGTCAAAAAGCTTCTTCATGGGAGAAGACAGCAGCTTCAGAGGCCCGTCCCCTCACCTGGCCCCTCGGCTCATACCCACTCGTGAAGCCGCTATGAGCGAATATTACTCAGTACTATTTTCTCGAAGACAACATCTCTGCCACAACAGCAGCACTCAAAAGCCTCCCGATCGAACGCTAACCAAGGAGCAGTGCTAAACACAAGTGAGCATGCGCACACACCGCTCGCGCCCAAGGGTTCTAGGAGGTGTCCTGCGGGGCCCCGGGTGGACCAATGGTTGCTGATTGCCGTCAGTGGTCCCTAGGGGGAATGAAAGTTGTTTCTCACGGGCTATTTCTTGCCATGGCTACAGATAAGTTCTTTCCTAAGCTTGGGCCTGGCTCCGCCCCCTACTTCTCCATCCACTCTGTCATCCACTTACCCTACTCCACACGGAAAGATCTGCTATCCACTTTTAACATGACCCCTTTTGCAGCTTGATGGATCTTTCCCAGATGTCTGTGTCGGATCTGGTAGCTCAGCCGAAATCCGATTCCATTTCTCAACCAAACCGCTCCCGCGCTCGCCTCCTGCCGCCTGGTGGAGGTTCCCGACCCCTACTCCACACGGAAAGATCAGCTGTCCTCTTTCCACATCACCCTGTTCGGCAGCGTGATGGATCTTTCCCAGATGTCTGAGTCGGATCTGCCAGCTCAGCCGATAGCCGATTCTCTTTCACGAACAAACCGCGTCCACGCTCGCCTCCTGCAGCCCGGTGGAGGTGCCAGAGAGTGACGTTTTCTTCTACGGTCCAAAGTCAAAAACCGTCTTCATGGCAGGAGACAGCAGCTTAACTGGCCAGCCCGCTCACCTGCCCCCTCGACTCTGAGCCACTTGTAAACCTAATACCAGCGATTACTCGGTACTATTCTGTACAAGCCAACCTCTCTGCCACGACCGCACCACTCAAAAGCCTCCCGATCGAACGGTAACCAAGGAGCAGTGCTAAACACAAGTGAGCCCGCGCACACACCGCTCGCGCCCAAGGGTTCTAAGAGGTCTCCTGCGGGGCCCCGGTTTGACCAATGGTTGCGGAGTGACGTCAGCAGTCACTAGGTAGATTGAAAGTTGGTTCTTTTTTTTTTTTTTGACTTTCTAAAGGGTGAATTTTATGGTATGTGAATTATCTCAATCAAGCTGATTTTTTTAGAAAAGTGTTCTACATGTAAGTATATATGAGTACATATATGAATATGTGTACATACATACAATAAATTGTAAGTTAATTTAGAAATAGACAGCTTCATATCCATCTAAATCAATGTTTAAATTCTTCTTAAGGATTTTAAGATGCTAACATATTTGAGAGAACACTACAATATCACATAACCTAGTTTGATAATTACAGATACATACTAAAGATTTAAACTTAAATCTCCATTGAACTTTGAAATCCTAGAATCTGCAGCAACCTGCTCACTACTGAGTTGGCTTAGCTCTAGTTCCAATTTCATATTTGCACGGAACCAAGAAACTCTACAAAGGTGAACAGCACATCACTGGGTATGGAAGAGCAGGGCCGCGTCTTTTACACCCTCGTGACCTTTGCAGCACGCGGCACTGTCCCTCGCACACATGGCAGGCCACATGACAAATGAGGGAGATACTTTTTAAATACCATACTTGTAAAACAGGACCAGAACAGTTAAACTTTTGTTCTCTGTGCTATCCCGTTAGATCAGGTCAACAAACTTCTTATGTAAAGGACCAGATAGCAAATATTTTAGGCTTTTGGACAAGATTGTTTCTGACAGAACTACTCAACTCCCTCCGAGTAACATGAAAGCAGCTGTAGACAATATATAAACAAATGGACAACATTTAAACAAATGATCCCCTGCTTTAGACCAGTGCTGTCCAACGGATCTTTCCACAGTAATAGAAATATTTTATTATCTGACTATTAAGCCCTTAAACTATAGCTACTGTGACTAAGAAACTGAATTTTTAAATTATTTTAAATATAAACAGATACATGTGACTAGTGGCTACTGTCCTGACCAGCACTGCATTAGACAACTTACTAGCCAATTTTATTACCTCTGTTCAAAAAACCGAAAAACAGTACCTCTATTCAAAAAACTTAAAGCTAAAGATGAATTCTGTGACTACATTTCAAGGATGAACTGAGAAGAGAAAACATGATGTCAAATTTCTAATAATTCATAGATCCTACCACTAAGTATCAAAATTCGAAAGCAAATTATCTCAGTTCAAGCAGGAGGATACGTGTAGAGTTCCATGTATCTGGACTTCGCCATACTCTGTCTGGTGTACACTTGCTGGATTCCAGCTCTGAGGTCGTCCCGGATCTGGTCAAGGCCAATCTGCTTCAGTCCATGGGGATTCTGACTCCTGTTTGATGACATTGTGAGTAATGTTCTGAAGTCGTCCAGTGCAGCAATCCTTATTCAAAATACAGCTAATTCTCCATTAGATGAAAATATACAGTATCATCCCAAATTTATTCACAGCAGCTCAGAAAAGGATGTCCTTTAACTGCAGAAAATGAAATCTCATTGCAGGCAAACCCGCATTTCCCCGGAGACTACAAGGCTCGCGCGACGTCTCCGCCTGGTC
This sequence comes from Cynocephalus volans, assembly GCF_027409185.1. Taxonomy (NCBI): domain Eukaryota; kingdom Metazoa; phylum Chordata; class Mammalia; order Dermoptera; family Cynocephalidae; genus Cynocephalus; species Cynocephalus volans. The sequence continues at coordinate 63,392,603 of NC_084469.1, forward strand.
GCTGGGCCCAGGCCCTGGCGAAACCCCCGTCCCGCCAAGGTCGGGCAGCGTCCCTCAGCGCAGGGACCGCCCCGCCTGGAGCTGAGTGCCGAAAGTTGGTTCTAATGGGCTATTTCTTGACGTGGCTACAGATCAGTTCTTTTCTAAGATTGGGCCTAGCTCCGCCCCCTACCTCTCGTTCCGCTCTGTCATCCCCGTCCCCTACTCCACACGAAAGGATCTGGTGTACTCTTTCAACATGGCCCCTTTAGGCAGCGTGATTGATCTTTCCCAGATGTCTGAGTGGAAATGGGAGGTAGGCCAAAGCCGATTCTCTGTCTGAAACAAACCTCGTCCGAGCTCGCCTCCTGCAACCTGGTGGCGGTGCCTGAGAGTGACTCTTTCATCTACCGTCAAAAGTCAAAAAGCTTCTTCATGGGAGAAGACAGCAGCTTCAGAGGCCCGTCCCCTCACCTGGCCCCTCGGCTCATACCCACTCGTGAAGCCGCTATGAGCGAATATTACTCAGTACTATTTTCTCGAAGACAACATCTCTGCCACAACAGCAGCACTCAAAAGCCTCCCGATCGAAAGCTAACCAAGGAGCAGTGCTAAACACAAGTGAGCATGCGCACACACCGCTCGCGCCCAAGGGTTCTAGGAGATGTCCTGCGGGGCCCCGGGTGGACCAATGGTTGCTGATTGCCGTCAGTGGTCCCTAGGGGGAATGAAAGTTGTTTCTCACAGGCTATTTCTTGCCATGGCTACAGATAAGTTCTTTCCTAAGCTTGGGTCTGGCTCCGCCCCCTACTTCTCCATCCACTCTGTCATCCACTTACCCTACTCCACACGGAAAGATCTGCTATCCACTTTTAACATGACCCCTTTTGCAGCTTGATGGATCTTTCCCAGATGTCTGTGTCGGATCTGGTAGCTCAGCCGAAATCCGATTCCATTTCTCAACCAAACCGCTCCCGCGCTCGCCTCCTGCCGCCTGGTGGAGGTTCCCGACCCCTACTCCACACGGAAAGATCAGCTGTCCTCTTTCCACATCACCCTGTTTGGCAGCGTGATGGATCTTTCCCAGATGTCTGAGTCGGATCTGCCAGCTCAGCCGATAGCCGATTCTCTTTCACGAACAAACCGCGTCCACGCTCGCCTCCTGCAGCCCGGTGGAGGTGCCAGAGAGTGACGTTTTCTTCTACGGTCCAAAGTCAAAAACCGTCTTCATGGCAGGAGACAGCAGCTTAACTGGCCAGCCCGCTCACCTGCCCCCTCGACTCTGAGCCACTTGCAAACCTAATACCAGCGATTACTCGGTACTATTCTGTACAAGCCAACCTCTCTGCCACGACCGCACCACTCAAAAGCCTCCCGATCGAACGGTAACCAAGGAGCAGTGCTAAACACAAGTGAGAACGCGCACACACCGCTCGTGCCCGAGGGTTCTAAGAGGTCTCCTGCGGGGCCCCGGGTTGACCAATGGATGCTGAGTGACGTCAGCAGTCACTAAGGATATTGAAAGATGGTTCTAATGGGCTATTACTTGACGTAGCCACAGATCAGTTCTTTCCTAAGCTTGGGCCTGGCTCCGCCCCCTACTTCTCCATCCACTCTGTCATGCACTTACCCTACTCCACACGGAAAGATCTGCTATCCACTTTTAACATGACCCCTTTGGCAGCTTGATGGATCTTTCCCAGATGACTGTGTCGGATCTGGTAGCTCAGCCGAAATCCGATTCCATTTCTCAACCAAACCGCTCCCGCGCTCGCCTCCTGCCGCCTGGTGGAGGTTCCCGACCCCTACTCCACAGGGAAAGATCAGCTGTCCTCTTTCCACATCACCCTGTTCGGCAGCGTGATGGATCTTTCCCAGATGTCTGAGTCGGATCTGCCAGCTCAGCCGATAGCCGATTCTCTTTCACGAACAAACCGCGTCCACGCTCTCCTCCTGCAGCCCGGTGGAGGTGCCAGAGAGTGACGTTTTCTTCTACGGTCCAAAGTCAAAAACCGTCTTCATGGCAGGAGACAGCAGCTTAACTGGCCAGCCCGCTCACCTGCCCCCTCGACTCTGAGCCACTTGTAAACCTAATACCAGCGATTACTCGGTACTATTCTGTACAAGCCAACCTCTCTGCCACGACCGCACCACTCAAAAGCCTCCCGATCGAACGGTAACCAAGGAGCAGTGCTAAACACAAGTGAGCCCGCGCACACACCGCTCGCGCCCAAGGGTTCTAAGAGGTCTCCTGCGGGGCCCCGGGTTGACCAATGGTTGCGGAGTGACGTCAGCAGTCACTAGGTAGATTGAAAGTTGTTGTTTTTTTTTTTTTTTTTTGACTTTCTAAAGGGTGAATTTTATGGTATGTGAATTATCTCAATCAAGCTGATTTTTTTAGAAAAGTGTTCTACATGTAAGTATATATGAGTACATATATGAATATGTGTACATACATACAATAAATTGTAAGTTAATTTAGAAATAGACAGCTTCATATCCATCTAAATCAATGTTTAAATTCTTCTTAAGGATTTTAAGATGCTAACATATTTGAGAGAACACTACAATATCACATAACATAGTTTGATAATTACAGATACATACTAAAGATTTAAACTTAAATCTCCATTGAACTTTGAAATCCTAGAATCTGCAGCAACCTGCTCACTACTGAGTTGGCTTAGCTCTAGTTCCAATTTCATATTTGCACGGAACCAAGAAACTCTACAAAGGTGAACAGCACATCACTGGGTATGGAAGAGCAGGGCCGCGTCTTTTACACCCTCGTGACCTTTGCAGCACGCGGCACTGTCCCTCGCACACATGGCAGGCCACATGACAAATGAGGGAGATACTTTTTAAATACCATACTTGTAAAACAGGACCAGAACAGTTAAACTTTTGTTCTCTGTGCTATCCCGTTAGATCAGGTCAACAAACTTCTTATGTAAAGAACCAGATAGCAAATATTTTAGGCTTTTGGACAAGATTGTTTCTGACAGAACTACTCAACTCCCTCCGAGTAACATGAAAGCAGCTGTAGACAATATATAAACAAATGGACAACATTTAAACAAATGATCCCCTGCTTTAGACCAGTGCTGTCCAACGGATCTTTCCACAGTAATAGAAATATTTTATTATCTGACTATTAAGCCCTTAAACTATGGCTACTGTGACTAAGAAACTGAATTTTTAAATTATTTTAAATGTAAACAGATACATGTGACTAGTGGCTACTGTCCTGACCAGCACTGCATTAGACAACTAACTAGCCAATTTTATTACCTCTGTTCAAAAAACCGAAAAACAGTACCTCTATTCAAAAAACTTAAAGCTAAAGATGAATTCTGTGACTACATTTCAAGGATGAACTGAGAAGAGAAAACATGATGTCAAATTTCTAATAATTCATAGATCCTACCACTAAGTATCAAAATTCGAAAGCAAATTATCTCAGTTCAAGCAGGAGGATACGTGTAGAGTTCCATGTATCTGGACTTCGCCATACTCTGTCTGGTGTACACTTGCTGGATTCCAGCTCTGAGGTCGTCCCGGATCTGGTCAAGGCCAATCTGCTTCAGTCCATGGGGATTCTGACTCCTGTTTGATGACATTGTGAGTAATGTTCTGAAGTCGTCCAGTGCAGCAATCCTTATTCAAAATACAGCTAATTCTCCATTAGATGAAAATATACAGTATCATCCCAAATTTATTCACAGCAGCTCAGAAAAGGATGTCCTTTAACTGCAGAAAATGAAATCTCATTGCAGGCAAACCCGCATTTCCCCGGAGACTACAAGGCTCGCGCGACGTCTCCGCCTGGTCGCTGGGCCCAGGCCCTGGCGAAACCCCCGTCCCGCCAAGGTCGGGCAGCGTCACTCAGCGCAGGGACCGCCCCGCCTGGAGCTGAGTGCCGAAAGTTGGTTCTAATGGGCTATTTCTTGACGTGGCTACAGATCAGTTCTTTTCTAAGATTGGGCCTAGCTCCGCCCCCTACCTCTCGTTCCGCTCTGTCATCCCCGTCCCCTACTCCACACGAAAGGATCTGGTGTACTCTTTCAACATGGCCCCTTTAGGCAGCGTGATTGATCTTTCCCAGATGTCTGAGTGGAAATGGGAGGTAGGCCAAAGCCGATTCTCTGTCTGAAACAAACCTCGTCCGAGCTCGCCTCCTGCAACCTGGTGGCGGTGCCTGAGAGTGACTCTTTCATCTACCGTCAAAAGTCAAAAAGCTTCTTCATGGGAGAAGACAACAGCTTCAGAGGCCCGTCCCCTCACCTGGCCCCTCGGCTCATACCCATTCGTGAAGCCGCTATGAGCGAATATTACTCAGTACTATTTTCTCAAAGACAACATCTCAGCCACAACAGCACCACTCAAAAGCCTCCCGATCGAACGCTAACCAAGGAGCAGTGCTAAACACAGGTGACCACGGGCACACACCGCTCGCGCCCAAGGGTTCCAGGAGGTGTCCTGCGGGGCCCCGGGTGGACCAATGGTTGCTGATTGCCGTCAGTGGTCCCTAGGGGGAATGAAAGTTGTTTCTCACGGGCTATTTCTTGCCATGGCTACAGATAAGTTCTTTCCTAAGCTTGGGCCTGGCTCCGCCCCCTACTTCTCCATCCACTCTGTCATCCACATACCCTACTCCACACGGAAAGATCTGCTATCCACTTTTAACATGACCCCTTTTGCAGCTTGATGGATCTTTCCCAGATGTCTGTGTCGGATCTGGTAGCTCAGCCGAAATCCGATTCCATTTCTCAACCAAACCGCTCCCGCGCTCGCCTCCTGCCGCCTGGTGGAGGTTCCCGACCCCTACTCCACACGGAAAGATCAGCTGTCCTCTTTCCACATCACCCTGTTTGGCAGCGTGATGGATCTTTCCCAGATGTCTGAGTCGGATCTGCCAGCTCAGCCGATAGCCGATTCTCTTTCACGAACAAACCGCGTCCACGCTCGCCTCCTGCAGCCCGGTGGAGGTGCCAGAGAGTGACGTTTTCTTCTACGGTCCAAAGTCAAAAACCGTCTTCATGGCACGAGACAGCAGCTTAACTGGCCAGCCCGCTCACCTGCCCCCTCGACTCTGAGCCACTTGTAAACCTAATACCAGCGATTACTCGGTACTATTCTGTAGAAGCCAACCTCTCTGCCACGACCGCACCACTCAAAAGCCTCCCGATCGAACGGTAACCAAGGAGCAGTGCTAAACACAAGTGAGAACGCGCACACACCGCTCGTGCCCGAGGGTTCTAAGAGGTCTCCTGCGGGGCCCCGGGTTGACCAATGGATGCTGAGTGACGTCAGCAGTCACTAAGGATATTGAAAGATGGTTCTAATGGGCTATTACTTGACGTGGCCACAGATCAGTTCTTTCCTAAGCTTGGGCCTGGCTCCGCCCCCTACTTCTCCATCCACTCTGTCATGCACTTACCCTACTCCACACGGAAAGATCTGCTATCCACTTTTAACATGACCCCTTTTGCAGCTTGATGGATCTTTCCCAGATGTCTGTGTCGGATCTGGTAGCTCAGCCGAAATCCGATTCCATTTCTCAACCAAACCGCTCCCGCGCTCGCCTCCTGCAGCCTGGTGGAGGTTCCCGACCCCTACTCCACAGGGAAAGATCAGCTGTCCTCTTTCCACATCACGCTGTTCGGCAGCGTGATGGATCTTTCCCAGATGTCTGAGTCGGATCTGCCAGCTCAGCCGATAGCCGATTCTCTTTCACGAACAAACCGCGTCCACGCTCGCCTCCTGCAGCCCGGTGGAGGTGCCAGAGAGTGACGTTTTCTTCTACGGTCCAAAGTCAAAAACCGTCTTCATGGCAGGAGATAGCAGCTTAACTGGTCAGCCCGCTCACCTGCCCCCTCGACTCTGAGCCACTTGTAAACCTAATACCAGCGATTACTCGGTACTATTCTGTACAAGACAACCTCTCTGCCACGACCGCACCACTCAAAAGCCTCCCGATCGAACGGTAACCAAGGAGCAGTGCTAAACACAAGTGAGCCCGCGCACACACCGCTCGCGCCCAAGGGTTCTAAGAGGTCTCCTGCGGGGCCCCGGGTTGACCAATGGTTGCGGAGTGACGTCAGCAGTCACTAGGTAGATTGAAAGTTGGTTCTTTTTTTTTTTTTTTTTTTTGACTTTCTAAAGGGTGAATTTTATGGTATGTGAATTATCTCAATCAAGCTGATTTTTTTAGAAAAGTGTTCTACATGTAAGTATATATGAGTACATATATGAATATGTGTACATACATACAATAAATTGTAAGTTAATTTAGAAATAGACAGCTTCATATCCATCTAAATCAATGTTTAAATTCTTCTTAAGGATTTTAAGATGCTAACATATTTGAGAGAACACTACAATATCACATAACCTAGTTTGATAATTACAGATACATACTAAAGATTTAAACTTAAATCTCCATTGAACTTTGAAATCCTAGAATCTGCAGCAACCTGCTCACTACTGAGTTGGCTTAGCTCTAGTTCCAATTTCATATTTGCACGGAACCAAGAAACTCTACAAAGGTGAACAGCACATCACTGGGTATGGAAGAGCAGGGCCGCGTCTTTTACACCCTCGTGACCTTTGCAGCACGCGGCACTGTCCCTCGCACACATGGCAGGCCACATGACAAATGAGGGAGATACTTTTTAAATACCATACTTGTAAAACAGGACCAGAACAGTTAAACTTTTGTTCTCTGTGCTATCCCGTTAGATCAGGTCAACAAACTTCTTGTGTAAAGGACCAGATAGCAAATATTTTAGGCTTTTGGACAAGATTGTTTCTGACAGAACTACTCAACTCCCTCCGAGTAACATGAAAGCAGCTGTAGACAATATATAAACAAATGGACAACATTTAAACAAATGATCCCCTGCTTTAGACCAGTGCTGTCCAACGGATCTTTCCACAGTAATAGAAATATTTTATTATCTGACTATTAAGCCCTTAAACTATGGCTACTGTGACTAAGAAACTGAATTTTTAAATTATTTTAAATGTAAACAGATACATGTGACTAGTGGCTACTGTCCTGACCAGCACTGCATTAGACAACTAACTAGCCAATTTTATTACCTCTGTTCAAAAAACCGAAAAACAGTACCTCTATTCAAAAAACTTAAAGCTAAAGATGAATTCTGTGACTACATTTCAAGGATGAACTGAGAAGAGAAAACATGATGTCAAATTTCTAATAATTCATAGATCCTACCACTAAGTATCAAAATTCGAAAGCAAATTATCTCAGTTCAAGCAGGAGGATACGTGTAGAGTTCCATTTATCTGGACTTCGCCATACTCTGTCTGGTGTACACTTGCTGGATTCCAGCTCTGAGGTCGTCCCGGATCTGGTCAAGGCCAATCTGCTTCAGTCCATGGGGATTCTGACTCCTGTTTGATGACATTGTGAGTAATGTTCTGAAGTCGTCCAGTGCAGCAATCCTTATTCAAAATACAGCTAATTCTCCATTAGATGAAAATATACAGTATCATCCCAAATTTATTCACAGCAGCTCAGAAAAGGATGTCCTTTAACTGCAGAAAATGAAATCTCATTGCAGGCAAACCCGCATTTCCCCGGAGACTACAAGGCTCGCGCGACGTCTCCGCCTGGTCGCCGGGCCCAGGCCCTGGCGAAACCCCCGTCCCACCAAGGTCGGGCAGCGTCCCTCAGCGCAGGGACCGCCCCGCCTGGAGCTGAGTGCCGAAAGTTGGTTCTAATGGGCTATTTCTTGACGTGGCTACAGATCAGTTCTTTTCTAAGATTGGGCCTAGCTCCGCCCCCTACCTCTCGTTCCGCTCTGTCATCCCCGTCCCCTACTCCACACGAAAGGATCTGGTGTACTCTTTCAACATGGCCCCTTTAGGCAGCGTGATTGATCTTTCCCAGATGTCTGAGTGTAAATGGGAGGTAGGCCAAAGCCGATTCTCTGTCTGAAACAAACCTCGTCCGAGCTCGCCTCCTGCAACCTGGTGGCGGTGCCTGAGAGTGACTCTTTCATCTACCGTCAAAAGTCAAAAAGCTTCTTCATGGGAGAAGACAGCAGCTTCAGAGGCCCGTCCCCTCACCTGGCCCCTCGGCTCATACCCACTCGTGAAGCCGCTATGAGCGAATATTACTCAGTACTATTTTCTCGAAGACAACATCTCTGCCACAACAGCAGCACTCAAAAGCCTCCCGATCGAACGCTAACCAAGGAGCAGTGCTAAACACAAGTGAGCATGCGCACACACCGCTCGCGCCCAAGGGTTCTAGGAGGTGTCCTGCGGGGCCCCGGGTGGACCAATGGTTGCTGATTGCCGTCAGTGGTCCCTAGGGGGAATGAAAGTTGTTTCTCACAGGCTATTTCTTGCCATGGCTACAGATAAGTTCTTTCCTAAGCTTGGGCCTGGCTCCGCCCCCTACTTCTCCATCCACTCTGTCATCCACTTACCCTACTCCACACGGAAAGATCTGCTATCCACTTTTAACATGACCCCTTTTGCAGCTTAATGGATCTTTCCCAGATGTCTGTGTCGGATCTGGTAGCTCAGCCGAAATCCGATGCCATTTCTCAACCAAACCGCTCCCGCGCTCGCCTCCTGCCGCCTGGTGGAGGTTCCCGACCCCTACTCCACACGGAAAGATCAGCTGTCCTCTTTCCACATCACCCTGTTTGGCAGCGTGATGGATCTTTCCCAGATGTCTGAGTCGGATCTGCCAGCTCAGCCGATAGCCGATTCTCTTTCACGAACAAACCGCGTCCACGCTCGCCTCCTGCAGCCCGGTGGAGGTGCCAGAGAGTGACGTTTTCTTCTACGGTCCAAAGTCAAAAACCGTCTTCATGGCAGGAGACAGCAGCTTAACTGGCCAGCCCGCTCACCTGCCCCCTCGACTCTGAGCCACTTGTAAACCTAATACCAGCGATTACTCGGTACTATTCTGTACAAGCCAACCTCTCTGCCACGACCACACCACTCAAAAGCCTCCCGATCAAACGGTAACCAAGGAGCAGTGCTAAACACAAGTGAGAACGCGCACACACCGCTCGTGCCCGAGGGTTCTAAGAGGTCTCCTGCGGGGCCCCGGGTTGACCAATGGATGCTGAGTGACGTCAGCAGTCACTAAGGATATTGAAAGATGGTTCTAATGGGCTATTACTTGACGTGGCCACAGATCAGTTCTTTCCTAAGCTTGGGCCTGGCTCCGCCCCCTAATTCTCCATCCACTCTGTCATGCACTTACCCTACTCCACACGGAAAGATCTGCTATCCACTTTTAACATGACCCCTTTTGCAGCTTGATGGATCTTTCCCAGATGTCTGTGTCGGATCTGGTAGCTCAGCCGAAATCCGATTCCATTTCTCAACCAAACCGCTCCCGCGCTCGCCTCCTGCCGCCTGGTGGAGGTTCCCGACCCCTACTCCACACGGAAAGATCAGCTGTCCTCTTTCCACATCACCCTGTTCGGCAGCGTGATGGATCTTTCCCAGATGTCTGAGTCGGATCTGCCAGCTCAGCCGATAGCCGATTCTCTTTCACGAACAAACCGCGTCCACGCTCGCCTCCTGCAGCCCGGTGGAGGTGCCAGAGAGTGACGTTTTCTTCTACGGTCCAAAGTCAAAAACCGTCTTCATGGCAGGAGACAGCAGCTTAACTGGCCAGCCCGCTCACCTGCCCCCTCGACTCTGAGCCACTTGTAAACCTAATACCAGCGATTACTCGGTACTATTCTGTACAAGACAACCTCTCTGCCACGACCGCACCACTCAAAAGCCTCCCGATCGAACGGTAACCAAGGAGCAGTGCTAAACACAAGTGAGCCCGCGCACACACCGCTCGCGCCCAAGGGTTCTAAGAGGTCTCCTGCGGGGCCCCGGGTTGACCAATGGTTGCGGAGTGACGTCAGCAGTCACTAGGTAGATTGAAAGTTGGTTCTTTTTTTTTTTTTTTTTTTTTTGACTTTCTAAAGGGTGAATTTTATGGTATGTGAATTATCTCAATCAAGCTGATTTTTTTAGAAAAGTGTTCTACATGTAAGTATATATGAGTACATATATGAATATGTGTACATACATACAATAAATTGTAAGTTAATTTAGAAATAGACAGCTTCATATCCATCTAAATCAATGTTTAAATTCTTCTTAAGGATTTTAAGATGCTAACATATTTGAGAGAACACTACAATATAACATAACCTAGTTTGATAATTACAGATACATACTAAAGATTTAAACTTAAATCTCCATTGAACTTTGAAATCCTAGAATCTGCAGCAACCTGCTCACTACTGAGTTGGCTTAGCTCTAGTTCCAATTTCATATTTGCACGGAACCAAGAAACTCTACAAAGGTGAACAGCACATCACTGGGTATGGAAGAGCAGGGCCGCGTCTTTTACACCCTCGTGACCTTTGCAGCACGCGGTACTGTCCCTCGCACACATGGCAGGCCACATGACAAATGAGGGAGATACTTTTTAAATACCATACTTGTAAAACAGGACCAGAACAGTTAAACTTTTGTTCTCTGTGCTATCCCGTTAGATCAGGTCAACAAACTTCTTATGTAAAGGACCAGATAGCAAATATTTTAGGCTTTTGGACAAGATTGTTTCTGACAGAACTACTCAACTCCCTCCGAGTAACATGAAAGCAGCTGTAGACAATATATAAACAAATGGACAACATTTAAACAAATGATCCCCTGCTTTAGACCAGTGCTGTCCAACGGATCTTTCCACAGTAATAGAAATATTTTATTATCTGACTATTAAGCCCTTAAACTATGGCTACTGTGACTAAGAAACTGAATTTTTAAATTATTTTAAATGTAAACAGATACATGTGACTAGTGGCTACTGTCCTGACCAGCACTGCATTAGACAACTAACTAGCCAATTTTATTACCTCTGTTCAAAAAACCGAAAAACAGTACCTCTATTCAAAAAACTTAAAGCTAAAGATGAATTCTGTGACTACATTTCAAGGATGAACTGAGAAGAGAAAACATGATGTCAAATTTCTAATAATTCATAGATCCTAACACTAAGTATCAAAATTCGAAAGCAAATTATCTCAGTTCAAGCAGGAGGATACGTGTAGAGTTCCATGTATCTGGACTTCGCCATACTCTGTCTGGTGTACACTTGCTGGATTCCAGCTCTGAGGTCGTCCCAGATCTGGTCAAGGCCAATCTGCTTCAGTCCATGGGGATTCTGACTCCTGTTTGATGACATTGTGAGTAATGTTCTGAAGTCGTCCAGTGCAGCAATCCTTATTCAAAATACAGCTAATTCTCCATTAGATGAAAATATACAGTATCATCCCAAATTTATTCACAGCAGCTCAGAAAAGGATGTCCTTTAACTGCAGAAAATGAAATCTCATTGCAGGCAAACCCGCATTTCCCCGGAGACTACAAGGCTCGCGCGAGGTCTCCGCCTGGTCGCTGGGCCCAGGCCCTGGCGAAACCCCCGTCCCGCCAAGGTCGGGCGGCGTCCCTCAGCGCAGGGACCGCCCCGCCTGGAGCTGAGTGCCGAAAGTTGGTTCTAATGGGCTATTTCTTGACGTGGCTACAGATCAGTTCTTTTCTAAGATTGGGCCTAGCTCCGCCCCCTACCTCTCGTTCCGCTCTGTCATCCCCGTCCCCTACTCCACACGAAAGGATCTGGTGTACTCTTTCAACATGGCCCCTTTAGGCAGCGTGATTGATCTTTCCCAGATGTCTGAGTGGAAATGGGAGGTAGGCCAAAGCCGATTGTCTGTCTGAAACAAACCTCGTCCGAGCTCGCCTCCTGCAAACTGGTGGCGGTGCCTGAGAGTGACTCTTTCATCTACCGTCAAAAGTCAAAAAGCTTCTTCATGGGAGAAGACAGCAGCTTCAGAGGCCCGTCCCCTCACCTGGCCCCTCGGCTCATACCCACTCGTGAAGCCGCTATGAGCGAATATTACTCAGTGCTATTTTCTCGAAGACAACATCTCTGCCACAACAGCAGCACTCAAAAGCCTCCCGATCGAACGCTAACCAAGGAGCAGTGCTAAACACAAGTGAGCATGCGCACACACCGCTCGCGCCCAAGGGTTCTAGGCGGTGTCCTGCGGGGCCCCGGGTGGACCAATGGTTGCTGATTGCCGTCAGTGGTCCCTAGGGGGAATGAAAGTTGTTTCTCACGGGCTATTTCTTGCCATGGCTACAGATAAGTTCTTTCCTAAGCTTGGGCCTGGCTCCGCCCCCTACTTCTCCATCCACTCTGTCATCCACTTACCCTACTCCACACGGAAAGATCTGCTATCCACTTTTAACATGACCCCTTTTGCAGCTTGATGGATCTTTCCCAGATGTCTGTGTCGGATCTGGTAGCTCAGCCGAAATCCGATTCCATTTCTCAACCAAACCGCTCCCGCGCTCGCCTCCTGCCGCCTGGTGGAGGTTCCCGACCCCTACTCCACACGGAAAGATCAGCTGTCCTCTTTCCACATCACCCTGTTTGGCAGCGTGATGGATCTTTCCCAGATGTCTGAGTCGGATCTGCCAGCTCAGCCGATAGCCGATTCTCTTTCACGAACAAACCGCGTCCACGCTCGCCTCCTGCAGCCCGGTGGAGGTGCCAGAGAGTGACGTTTTCTTCTACGGTCCAAAGTCAAAAACCGTCTTCATGGCAGGAGACAGCAGCTTAACTGGCCAGCCCGCTCACCTGCCCCCTCGACTCTGAGCCACTTGTAAACCTAATACCAGCGATTACTCGGTACTATTCTGTACAAGCCAACCTCTCTGCCACGACCGCACCACTCAAAAGCCTCCCGATCGAACGGTAACCAATTAGCAGTGCTAAACACAAGTGAGAACGCGCACACACCGCTCGTGCCCGAGGGTTCTAAGAGGTCTCCTGCGGGGCCCCGGGTTGACCAATGGATGCTGAGTGACGTCAGCAGTCACTAAGGATATTGAAAGATGGTTCTAATGGGCTATTACTTGACGTGGCCACAGATCAGTTCTTTCCTAAGCTTGGGCCTGGCTCCGCCCCCTACTTCTCCATCCACTCTGTCATGCACTTACCCTACTCCACACGGAAAGATCTGCTATCCACTTTTAACATGACCCCTTTTGCAGCTTGATGGATCTTTCCCAGATGTCTGTGTCGGATCTGGTAGCTCAGCCGAAATCCGATTCCATTTCTCAACCAAACCGCTCCCGCGCTCGCCTCCTGCCGCCTGGTGGAGGTTCCCGACCCCTACTCCACAGGGAAAGATCAGCTGTCCTCTTTCCACATCACCCTGTTCGGCAGCGTGATGGATCTTTCCCAGATGTCTGAGTCGGATCTGCCAGCTCAGCCGATAGCCGATTCTCTTTCACGAACAAACCGCGTCCACGCTCGCCTCCTGCAGCCCGGTGGAGGTGCCAGAGAGTGACGTTTTCTTCTACGGTCCAAAGTCAAAAACCGTCTTCATGGCAGGAGACAGCAGCTTAACTGGCCAGCCCGCTCACCTGCCCCCTCGACTCTGAGCCACTTGTAAACCTAATACCAGCGATTACTCGGTACTATTCTGTACAAGACAACCTCTCTGCCACGACCGCACCACTCAAAAGCCTCCCGATCGAACGGTAACCAAGGAGCAGTGCTAAACACAAGTGAGCCCGCGCACACACCGCTCGCGCCCAAGGGTTCTAAGAGGTCTCCTGCGGGGCCCCGGGTTGACCAATGGTTGCGGAGTGACGTCAGCAGTCACTAGGTAGATTGAAAGTTGGTTCTTTTTTTTTTTTTTTTTTTTTGACTTTCTAAAGGGTGAATTTTATGGTATGTGAATTATCTCAATCAAGCTGATTTTTTTAGAAAAGTGTTCTACATGTAAGTATATATGAGTACATATATGAATATGTGTACATACATACAATAAATTGTAAGTTAATTTAGAAATAGACAGCTTCATATCCATCTAAATCAATGTTTAAATTCTTCTTAAGGATTTTAAGATGCTAACATATTTGAGAGAACACTACAATATCACATAACCTAGTTTGATAATTACAGATACATACTAAAGATTTAAACTTAAATCTCCATTGAACTTTGAAATCCTAGAATCTGCAGCAACCTGCTCACTACTGAGTTGGCTTAGCTCTAGTTCCAATTTCATATTTGCACGGAACCAAGAAACTCTACAAAGGTGAACAGCACATCACTGGGTATGGAAGAGCAGGGCCGCGTCTTTTACACCCTCGTGACCTTTGCAGCACGCGGCACTGTCCCTCGCACACATGGCAGGCCACATGACAAATGAGGGAGATACTTTTTAAATACCATACTTGTAAAACAGGACCAGAACAGTTAAACTTTTGTTCTCTGTGCTATCCCGTTAGATCAGGTCAACAAACTTCTTATGTAAAGGACCAGATAGCAAATATTTTAGGCTTTTGGACAAGATTGTTTCTGACAGAACTACTCAACTCCCTCCGAGTAACATGAAAGCAGCTGTAGACAATATATAAACAAATGGACAACATTTAAACAAATGATCCCCTGCTTTAGACCAGTGCTGTCCAACGGATCTTTCCACAGTAATAGAAATATTTTATTATCTGACTATTAAGCCCTTAAACTATGGCTACTGTGACTAAGAAACTGAATTTTTAAATTATTTTAAATGTAAACAGATACATGTGACTAGTGGCTACTGTCCTGACCAGCACTGCATTAGACAACTAACTAGCCAATTTTATTACCTCTGTTCAAAAAACCGAAAAACAGTACCTCTATTCAAAAAACTTAAAGCTAAAGATGAATTCTGTGACTACATTTCAAGGATGAACTGAGAAGAGAAAACATGATGTCAAATTTCTAATAATTCATAGATCCTACCACTAAGTATCAAAATTCGAAAGCAAATTATCTCAGTTCAAGCAGGAGGATACGTGTAGAGTTCCATGTATCTGGACTTCGCCATACTCTGTCTGGTGTACACTTGCTGGATTCCAGCTCTGAGGTCGTCCCGGATCTGGTCAAGGCCAATCTGCTTCAGTCCATGGGGATTCTGACTCCTGTTTGATGACATTGTGAGTAATGTTCTGAAGTCGTCCAGTGCAGCAATCCTTATTCAAAATACAGCTAATTCTCCATTAGATGAAAATATACAGTATCATCCCAAATTTATTCACAGCAGCTCAGAAAAGGATGTCCTTTAACTGCAGAAAATGAAATCTCATTGCAGGCAAACCCGCATTTCCCTGGAGACTACAAGGCTCGCGCGACGTCTCCGCCTGGTCGCTGGGCCCAGGCCCTGGCAAAACCCCCGTCCCGCCAAGGTCGGGCAGCGTCCCTCAGCGCAGGGACCGCCCCGCCTGGAGCTGAGTGCCGAAAGTTGGTTCTAATGGGCTATTTCTTGACGTGGCTACAGATCAGTTCTTTTCTAAGATTGGGCCTAGCTCCGCCCCCTACCTCTCGTTCCGCTCTGTCATCCCCGTCCCCTACTCCACACGAAAGGATCTGGTGTACTCTTTCAACATGGCCCCTTTAGGCAGCGTGATTGATCTTTCCCAGATGTCTGAGTGGAAATGGGAGGTAGGCCAAAGCCGATTGTCTGTCTGAAACAAACCTCGTCCGAGCTCGCCTCCTGCAAACTGGTGGCGGTGCCTGAGAGTGACTCTTTCATCTACCGTCAAAAGTCAAAAAGCTTCTTCATGGGAGAAGACAGCAGCTTCAGAGGCCCGTCCCCTCACCTGGCCCCTCGGCTCATACCCACTCGTGAAGCCGCTATGAGCGAATATTACTCAGTACTATTTTCTCGAAGACAACATCTCTGCCACAACAGCAGCACTCAAAAGCCTCCCGATCGAACGCTAACCAAGGAGCAGTGCTAAACACAAGTGAGCATGCGCACACACCGCTCGCGCCCAAGGGTTCTAGGAGGTGTCCTGCGGGGCCCCGGGTGGACCAATGGTTGCTGATTGCCGTCAGTGGTCCCTAGGGGGAATGAAAGTTGTTTCTCACAGGCTATTTCTTGCCATGGCTACAGATAAGTTCTTTCCTAAGCTTGGGCCTGGCTCCGCCCCCTACTTCTCCATCCACTCTGTCATCCACTTACCCTACTCCACACGGAAAGATCTGCTATCCACTTTTAACATGACCCCTTTTGCAGCTTGATGGATCTTTCCCAGATGTCTGTGTCGGATCTGGTAGCTCAGCCGAAATCCGATTCCATTTCTCAACCAAACCGCTCCCGCGCTCGCCTCCTGCCGCCTGGTGGAGGTTCCCGACCCCTACTCCACACGGAAAGATCAGCTGTCCTCTTTCCACATCACCCTGTTTGGCAGCGTGATGGATCTTTCCCAGATGTCTGAGTCGGATCTGCCAGCTCAGCCGATAGCCGATTCTCTTTCACGAACAAACCGCGTCCACGCTCGCCTCCTGCAGCCCGGTGGAGGTGCCAGAGAGTGACGTTTTCTTCTAAGGTCCAAAGTCAAAAACCGTCTTCATGGCAGGAGACAGCAGCTTAGCTGGCCAGCCCGCTCACCTGCCCCCTCGACTCTGAGCCACTTGTAAACCTAATACCAGCGATTACTCGGTACTATTCTGTACAAGCCAACCTCTCTGCCACGACCGCACCACTCAAAAGCCTCCCGATCGAACGGTAACCAAGGAGCAGTGCTAAACACAAGTGAGAACGCGCACACACCGCTCGTGCCCGAGGGTTCTAAGAGGTCTCCTGCGGGGCCCCGGGTTGACCAATGGATGCTGAGTGACGTCAGCAGTCACTAAGGATATTGAAAGATGGTTCTAATGGGCTATTACTTGACATGGCCACAGATCAGTTCTTTCCTAAGCTTGGGCCTGGCTCCGCCCCCTACTTCTCCATCCACTCTGTCATGCACTTACCCTACTCCACACGGAAAGATCTGCTATCCACTTTTAACATGACCCCTTTTGCAGCTTGATGGATCTTTCCCAGATGTCTGTGTCGGATCTGGTAGCTCAGCCGAAATCCGATTCCATTTCTCAACCAAACCGCTCCCGCGCTCGCCTCCTGCAGCCTGGTGGAGGTTCCCGACCCCTACTCCACACGGAAAGATCAGCTGTCCTCTTTCCACATCACGCTGTTCGGCAGCGTGATGGATCTTTCCCAGATGTCTGAGTCGGATCTGCCAGCTCAGCCGATAGCCGATTCTCTTTCACGAACAAACCGCGTCCACGCTCGCCTCCTGCAGCCCGGTGGAGGTGCCAGAGAGTGACGTTTTCTTCTACGGTCCAAAGTCAAAAACCGTCTTCATGGCAGGAGACAGCAGCTTAACTGGCCAGCCCGCTCACCTGCCCCCTCGACTCTGAGCCACTTGTAAACCTAATACCAGCGATTACTCGGTACTATTCTGTACAAGACAACCTCTCTGCCACGACCGCACCACTCAAAAGCCTCCCGATCGAACGGTAACCAAGGAGCAGTGCTAAACACAAGTGAGCCCGCGCACACACCGCTCGCGCCCAAGGGTTCTAAGAGGTCTCCTGCGGGGCCCCGGGTTGACCAATGGTTGCGGAGTGACGTCAGCAGTCACTAGGTAGATTGAAAGTTGGTTCTTTTTTTTTTTTTTTTTTTTGACTTTCTAAAGGGTGAATTTTATGGTATGTGAATTATCTCAATCAAGCTGATTTTTTTAGAAAAGTGTTCTACATGTAAGTATATATGAGTACATATATGAATATGTGTACATACATACAATAAATTGTAAGTTAATTTAGAAATAGACAGCTTCATATCCATCTAAATCAATGTTTAAATTCTTCTTAAGGATTTTAAGATGCTAACATATTTGAGAGAACACTACAATATCACATAACCTAGTTTGATAATTACAGATACATACTAAAGATTTAAACTTAAATCTCCATTGAACTTTGAAATCCTAGAATCTGCAGCAACCTGCTCACTACTGAGTTGGCTTAGCTCTAGTTCCAATTTCATATTTGCACGGAACCAAGAAACTCTACAAAGGTGAACAGCACATCACTGGGTATGGAAGAGCAGGGCCGCGTCTTTTACACCCTCGTGACCTTTGCAGCACGCGGCACTGTCCCTCGCACACATGGCAGGCCACATGACAAATGAGGGAGATACTTTTTAAATACCATACTTGTAAAACAGGACCAGAACAGTTAAACTTTTGTTCTCTGTGCTATCCCGTTAGATCAGGTCAACAAACTTCTTATGTAAAGGACCAGATAGCAAATATTTTAGGCTTTTGGACAAGATTGTTTCTGACAGAACTACTCAACTCCCTCCGAGTAACATGAAAGCAGCTGTAGACAATATATAAACAAATGGACAACATTTAAACAAATGATCCCCTGCTTTAGACCAGTGCTGTCCAACGGATCTTTCCACAGTAACAGAAATATTTTATTATCTGACTATTAAGCCCTTAAACTATGGCTACTGTGACTAAGAAACTGAATTTTTAAATTATTTTAAATGTAAACAGATACATGTGACTAGTGGCTACTGTCCTGACCAGCACTGCATTAGACAACTAACTAGCCAATTTTATTACCTCTGTTCAAAAAACCGAAAAACAGTACCTCTATTCAAAAAACTTAAAGCTAAAGATGAATTCTGTGACTACATTTCAAGGATGAACTGAGAAGAGAAAACATGATGTCAAATTTCTAATAATTCATAGATCCTACCACTAAGTATCAAAATTCGAAAGCAAATTATCTCAGTTCAAGCAGGAGGATACGTGTAGAGTTCCATGTATCTGGACTTCGCCATACTCTGTCTGGTGTACACTTGCTGGATTCCAGCTCTGAGGTCGTCCCGGATCTGGTCAAGGACAATCTGCTTCAGTCCATGGGGATTCTGACTCCTGTTTGATGACATTGTGAGTAATGTTCTGAAGTCGTCCAGTGCAGCAATCCTTATTCAAAATACAGCTAATTCTCCATTAGATGAAAATATACAGTATCATCCCAAATTTATTCACAGCAGCTCAGAAAAGGATGTCCTTTAACTGCAGAAAATGAAATCTCATTGCAGGCAAACCCGCATTTCCCCGGAGACTACAAGGCTCGCGCGACGTCTCCGCCTGGTCGCTGGGCCCAGGCCCTGGCGAAACCCCCGTCCCGCCAAGGTCGGGCAGCGTCCCTCAGCGCAGGGACTGCCCCGCCTGGAGCTGAGTGCCGAAAGTTGGTTCTAATGGGCTATTTCTTGACGTGGCTACAGATCAGTTCTTTTCTAAGATTGGGCCTAGCTCCGCCCCCTACCTCTCGTTCCGCTCTGTCATCCCCGTCCCCTACTCCACACGAAAGGATCTGGTGTACTCTTTCAACATGGCCCCTTTAGGCAGCGTGATTGATCTTTCCCAGATGTCTGAGTGGAAATGGGAGGTAGGCCAAAGCCGATTCTCTGTCTGAAACAAACCTCGTCCGAGCTCGCCTCCTGCAACCTGGTGGCGGTGCCTGAGAGTGACTCTTTCATCTACCGTCAAAAGTCAAAAAGCTTCTTCATGGGAGAAGACAGCAGCTTCAGAGGCCCGTCCCCTCACCTGGCCCCTCGGCTCATACCCACTCGTGAAGCCTCTATGAGCGAATATTACTCAGTACTATTTTCTCGAAGACAACATCTCTGCCACAACAGCAGCACTCAAAAGCCTCCCGATCGAACGCTAACCAAGGAGCAGTGCTAAACACAAGTGAGCATGCGCACACACCGCTCGCGTCCAAGGGTTCTAGGAGGTGTCCTGCGGGGCCCCGGGTGGACCAATGGTTGCTGATTGCCGTCAGTGGTCCCTAGGGGGAATGAAAGTTGTTTCTCACGGGCTATTTCTTGCCATGGCTACAGATAAGTTCTTTCCTAAGCTTGGGCCTGGCTCCGCCCCCTACTTCTCCATCCACTCTGTCATCCACTTACCCTACTCCACACGGAAAGATCTGCTATCCACTTTTAACATGACCCCTTTTGCAGCTTAATGGATCTTTCCCAGATGTCTGTGTCGGATCTGGTAGCTCAGCCGAAATCCGATGCCATTTCTCAACCAAACCGCTCCCGCGCTCGCCTCCTGCCGCCTGGTGGAGGTTCCCGACCCCTACTCCACACGGAAAGATCAGCTGTCCTCTTTCCACATCACCCTGTTTGGCAGCGTGATGGATCTTTCCCAGATGTCTGAGTCGGATCTGCCAGCTCAGCCGATAGCCGATTCTCTTTCACGAACAAACCGCGTCCACGCTCGCCTCCTGCAGCCCGGTGGAGGTGCCAGAGAGTGACGTTTTCTTCTACGGTCCAAAGTCAAAAACCGTCTTCATGGCAGGAGACAGCAGCTTAACTGGCCAGCCCGCTCACCTGCCCCCTCGACTCTGAGCCACTTGTAAACCTAATACCAGCGATTACTCGGTACTATTCTGTACAAGCCAACCTCTCTGCCACGACCGCACCACTCAAAAGCCTCCCGATCGAACGGTAACCAATTAGCAGTGCTAAACACAAGTGAGAACGCGCACACACCGCTCGTGCCCGAGGGTTCTAAGAGGTCTCCTGCGGGGCCCCGGGTTGACCAATGGATGCTGAGTGACGTCAGCAGTCACTAAGGATATTGAAAGATGGTTCTAATGGGCTATTACTTGACGTGGCCACAGATCAGTTCTTTCCTAAGCTTGGGCCTGGCTCCGCCCCCTACTTCTCCATCCACTCTGTCATGCACTTACCCAACTCCACACGGAAAGATCTGCTATCCACTTTTAACATGACCCCTTTTGCAGCTTGATGGATCTTTCCCAGATGTCTGTGTCGGATCTGGTAGCTCAGCCGAAATCCGATTCCATTTATCAACCAAACCGCTCCCGCGCTCGCCTCCTGCCGCCTGGTGGAGGTTCCCGACCCCTACTCCACACGGAAAGATCAGCTGTCCTCTTTCCACATCACCCTGTTCGGCAGCGTGATGGATCTTTCCCAGATGTCTGAGTCGGATCTGCCAGCTCAGCCGATAGCCGATTCTCTTTCACGAACAAACCGCGTCCACGCTCGCCTCCTGCAGCCCGGTGGAGGTGCCAGAGAGTGACGTTTTCTTCTACGGTCCAAAGTCAAAAACCGTCTTCATGGCAGGAGACAGCAGCTTAACTGGCCAGCCCGCTCACCTGCCCCCTCGACTCTGAGCCACTTGTAAACCTAATACCAGCGATTACTCGGTACTATTCTGTACAAGCCAACCTCTCTGCCACGACCGCACCACTCAAAAGCCTCCCGATCGAACGGTAACCAAGGAGCAGTGCTAAACACAAGTGAGCCCGCGCACACACCGCTCGCGCCCAAGGGTTCTAAGAGGTCTCCTGCGGGGCCCCGGGTTGACCAATGGTTGCGGAGTGACGTCAGCAGTCACTAGGTAGATTGAAAGTTGGTTCTTTTTTTTTTTTTTTTTTTTTGACTTTCTAAAGGGTGAATTTTATGGTATGTGAATTATCTCAATCAAGCTGATTTTTTTAGAAAAGTGTTCTACATGTAAGTATATATGAGTACATATATGAATATGTGTACATACATACAATAAATTGTAAGTTAATTTAGAAATAGACAGCTTCATATCCATCTAAATCAATGTTTAAATTCTTCTTAAGGATTTTAAGATGCTAACATATTTGAGAGAACACTACAATATCACATAACCTAGTTTGATAATTACAGATACATACTAAAGATTTAAACTTAAATCTCCATTGAACTTTGAAATCCTAGAATCTGCAGCAACCTGCTCACTACTGAGTTGGCTTAGCTCTAGTTCCAATTTCATATTTGCACGGAACCAAGAAACTCTACAAAGGTGAACAGCACATCACTGGGTATGGAAGAGCAGGGCCGCGTCTTTTACACCCTCGTGACCTTTGCAGCACGCGGCACTGTCCCTCGCACACATGGCAGGCCACATGACAAATGAGGGAGATACTTTTTAAATACCATACTTGTAAAACAGGACCAGAACAGTTAAACTTTTGTTCTCTGTGCTATCCCGTTAGATCAGGTCAACAAACTTCTTGTGTAAAGGACCAGATAGCAAATATTTTAGGCTTTTGGACAAGATTGTTTCTGACAGAACTACTCAACTCCCTCCGAGTAACATGAAAGCAGCTGTAGACAATATATAAACAAATGGACAACATTTAAACAAATGATCCCCTGCTTTAGACCAGTGCTGTCCAACGGATCTTTCCACAGTAATAGAAATATTTTATTATCTGACTATTAAGCCCTTAAACTATGGCTACTGTGACTAAGAAACTGAATTTTTAAATTATTTTAAATGTAAACAGATACATGTGACTAGTGGCTACTGTCCTGACCAGCACTGCATTAGACAACTAACTAGCCAATTTTATTACCTCTGTTCAAAAAACCGAAAAACAGTACCTCTATTCAAAAAACTTAAAGCTAAAGATGAATTCTGTGACTACATTTCAAGGATGAACTGAGAAGAGAAAACATGATGTCAAATTTCTAATAATTCATAGATCCTACCACTAAGTATCAAAATTCGAAAGCAAATTATCTCAGTTCAAGCAGGAGGATACGTGTAGAGTTCCATGTATCTGGACTTCGCCATACTCTGTCTGGTGTACACTTGCTGGATTCCAGCTCTGAGGTCGTCCCGGATCTGGTCAAGGCCAATCTGCTTCAGTCCATGGGGATTCTGACTCCTGTTTGATGACATTGTGAGTAATGTTCTGAAGTCGTCCAGTGCAGCAATCCTTATTCAAAATACAGCTAATTCTCCATTAGATGAAAATATACAGTATCATCCCAAATTTATTCACAGCAGCTCAGAAAAGGATGTCCTTTAACTGCAGAAAATGAAATCTCATTGCAGGCAAACCCGCATTTCCCCGGAGACTACAAGGCTCGCGCGACGTCTCCGCCTGGTCGCTGGGCCCAGGCCCTGGCGAAACCCCCGTCCCGCCAAGGTCGGGCAGCGTCCCTCAGCGCAGGGACCGCCCCGCCTGGAGCTGAGTGCCGAAAGTTGGTTCTAATGGGCTATTTCTTGACGTGGCTACAGATCAGTTCTTTTCTAAGATTGGGCCTAGCTCCGCCCCCTACCTCTCGTTCCGCTCTGTCATCCCCGTCCCCTACTCCACACGAAAGGATCTGGTGTACTCTTTCAACATGGCCCCTTTAGGCAGCGTGATTGATCTTTCCCAGATGTCTGAGTGGAAATGGGAGGTAGGCCAAAGCCGATTCTCTGTCTGAAACAAACCTCGTCCGAGCTCGCCTCCTGCAAACTGGTGGCGGTGCCTGAGAGTGACTCTTTCATCTACCGTCAAAAGTCAAAAAGCTTCTTCATGGGAGAAGACAGCAGCTTCAGAGGCCCGTCCCCTCACCTGGCCCCTCGGCTCATACCCACTCGTGAAGCCGCTATGAGCGAATATTACTCAGTACTATTTTCTCGAAGACAACATCTCTGCCACAACAGCAGCACTCAAAAGCCTCCCGATCGAACGCTAACCAAGGAGCAGTGCTAAACACAAGTGAGCATGCGCACACACCGCTCGCGTCCAAGGGTTCTAGGAGGTGTCCTGCGGGGCCCCGGGTGGACCAATGGTTGCTGATTGCCGTCAGTGGTCCCTAGGGGGAATGAAAGTTGTTTCTCACGGGCTATTTCTTGCCATGGCTACAGATAAGTTCTTTCCTAAGCTTGGGCCTGGCTCCGCCCCCTACTTCTCCATCCACTCTGTCATCCACTTACCCTACTCCACACGGAAAGATCTGCTATCCACTTTTAACATGACCCCTTTTGCAGCTTAATGGATCTTTCCCAGATGTCTGTGTCGGATCTGGTAGCTCAGCCGAAATCCGATGCCACTTCTCAACCAAACCGCTCCCGCGCTCGCGTCCTGCCGCCTGGTGGAGGTTCCCGAGCCCTACTCCACACGGAAAGATCAGCTGTCCTCTTTCCACATCACCCTGTTTGGCAGCGTGATGGATCTTTCCCAGATGTCTGAGTCGGATCTGCCAGCTCAGCCGATAGCCGATTCTCTTTCACGAACAAACCGCGTCCACGCTCGCCTCCTGCAGCCCGGTGGAGGTGCCAGAGAGTGACGTTTTCTTCTACGGTCCAAAGTCAAAAACCGTCTTCATGGCAGGAGACAGCAGCTTAACTGGCCAGCCCGCTCACCTGCCCCCTCGACTCTGAGCCACTTGTAAACCTAATACCAGCGATTACTCGGTACTATTCTGTACAAGCCAACCTCTCTGCCACGACCGCACCACTCAAAAGCCTCCCGATCGAACGGTAACCAATTAGCAGTGCTAAACACAAGTGAGAACGCGCACACACCGCTCGTGCCCGAGGGTTCTAAGAGGTCTCCTGCGGGGCCCCGGGTTGACCAATGGATGCTGAGTGACGTCAGCAGTCACTAAGGATATTGAAAGATGGTTCTAATGGGCTATTACTTGACGTGGCCACAGATCAGTTCTTTCCTAAGCTTGGGCCTGGCTCCGCCCCCTACTTCTCCATCCACTCTGTCATGCACTTACCCTACTCCACACGGAAAGATCTGCTATCCACTTTTAACATGACCCCTTTTGCAGCTTGATGGATCTTTCCCAGATGTCTGTGTCGGATCTGGTAGCTCAGCCGAAATCCGATTCCATTTATCAACCAAACCGCTCCCGCGCTCGCCTCCTGCCGCCTGGTGGAGGTTCCCGACCCCTACCCCACACGGAAAGATCAGCTGTCCTCTTTCCACATCACCCTGTTTGGCAGCGTGATGGATCTTTCCCAGATGTCTGAGTCGGATCTGCCAGCTCAGCCGATAGCCGATTCTCTTTCACGAACAAACCGCGTCCACGCTCGCCTCCTGCAGCCCGGTGGAGGTGCCAGAGAGTGACGTTTTCTTCTACGGTCCAAAGTCAAAAACCGTCTTCATGGCAGGAGACAGCAGCTTAACTGGCCAGCCCGCTCACCTGCCCCCTCGACTCTGAGCCACTTGTAAACCTAATACCAGCGATTACTCGGTACTATTCTGTACAAGCCAACCTCTCTGCCACGACCGCACCACTCAAAAGCCTCCCGATCGAACGGTAACCAAGGAGCAGTGCTAAACACAAGTGAGAACGCGCACACACCGCTCGCGCCCAAGGGTTCTAAGAGGTCTCCTGCGGGGCCCCGCGTTGACCAATGGTTGCGGAGTGACGTCAGCAGTCACTAGGTAGATTGAAAGTTGGTTCTTTTTTTTTTTTTTTTTTTTTTTTTGACTTTCTAAAGGGTGAATTTTATGGTATGTGAATTATCTCAATCAAGCTGATTTTTTTAGAAAAGTGTTCTACATGTAAGTATATATGAGTACATATATGAATATGTGTACATACATACAATAAATTGTAAGTTAATTTAGAAATAGACAGCTTCATATCCATCTAAATCAATGTTTAAATTCTTCTTAAGGATTTTAAGATGCTAACATATTTGAGAGAACACTACAATATCACATAACCTAGTTTGATAATTACAGATACATACTAAAGATTTAAACTTAAATCTCCATTGAACTTTGAAATCCTAGAATCGGCAGCAACCTGCTCACTACTCAGTTGGCTTAGCTCTAGTTCCAATTTCATATTTGCACGGAACCAAGAAACTCTACAAAGGTGAACAGCACATCACTGGGTATGGAAGAGCAGGGCCGCGTCTTTTACACCCTCGTGACCTTTGCAGCACGCGGTACTGTCCCTCGCACACATGGCAGGCCACATGACAAATGAGGGAGATACTTTTTAAATACCATACTTGTAAAACAGGACCAGAACAGTTAAACTTTTGTTCTCTGTGCTATCCCGTTAGATCAGGTCAACAAACTTCTTATGTAAAGGACCAGATAGCAAATATTTTAGGCTTTTGGACAAGATTGTTTCTGACAGAACTACTCAACTCCCTCCGAGTAACATGAAAGCAGCTGTAGACAATATATAAACAAATGGACAACATTTAAACAAATGATCCCCTGCTTTAGACCAGTGCTGTCCAACGGATCTTTCCACAGTAATAGAAATATTTTATTATCTGACTATTAAGCCCTTAAACTATGGCTACTGTGACTAAGAAACTGAATTTTTAAATTATTTTAAATGTAAACAGATACATGTGACTAGTGGCTACTGTCCTGACCAGCACTGCATTAGACAACTAACTAGCCAATTTTATTACCTCTGTTCAAAAAACCGAAAAACAGTACCTCTATTCAAAAAACTTAAAGCTAAAGATGAATTCTGTGACTACATTTCAAGGATGAACTGAGAAGAGAAAACATGATGTCAAATTTCTAATAATTCATAGATCCTACCACTAAGTATCAAAATTCGAAAGCAAATTATCTCAGTTCAAGCAGGAGGATACGTGTAGAGTTCCATGTATCTGGACTTCGCCATACTCTGTCTGGTGTACACTTGCTGGATTCCAGCTCTGAGGTCGTCCCGGATCTGGTCAAGGCCAATCTGCTTCAGTCCATGGGGATTCTGACTCCTGTTTGATGACATTGTGAGTAATGTTCTGAAGTCGTCCAGTGCAGCAATCCTTATTCAAAATACAGCTAATTCTCCATTAGATGAAAATATACAGTATCATCCCAAATTTATTCACAGCAGCTCAGAAAAGGATGTCCTTTAACTGCAGAAAATGAAATCTCATTGCAGGCAAACCCGCATTTCCCTGGAGACTACAAGGCTCGCGCGACGTCTCCGCCTGGTCGCTGGGCCCAGGCCCTGGCGAAACCCCCGTCCCGCCAAGGTCGGGCAGCGTCCCTCAGCGCAGGGACCGCCCCGCCTGGAGCTGAGTGCCGAAAGTTGGTTCTAATGGGCTATTTCTTGACGTGGCTACAGATCAGTTCTTTTCTAAGATTGGGCCTAGCTCCGCCCCCTACCTCTCGTTCCGCTCTGTCATCCCCGTCCCCTACTCCACACGAAAGGATCTG
Source organism: Cynocephalus volans (assembly GCF_027409185.1). Taxonomy (NCBI): domain Eukaryota; kingdom Metazoa; phylum Chordata; class Mammalia; order Dermoptera; family Cynocephalidae; genus Cynocephalus; species Cynocephalus volans. Next base: position 63,419,523 of record NC_084469.1, read on the forward strand.
GTGTACTCTTTCAACATGGCCCCTTTAGGCAGCGTGATTGATCTTTCCCAGATGTCTGAGTGGAAATGGGAGGTAGGCCAAAGCCGATTCTCTGTCTGAAACAAACCTCGTCCGAGCTCGCCTCCTGCAAACTGGTGGCGGTGCCTGAGAGTGACTCTTTCATCTACCGTCAAAAGTCAAAAAGCTTCTTCATGGGAGAAGACAGCAGCTTCAGAGGCCCGTCCCCTCACCTGGCCCCTCGGCTCATACCCACTCGTGAAGCCGCTATGAGCGAATATTACTCAGTACTATTTTCTCGAAGACAACATCTCTGCCACAACAGCAGCACTCAAAAGCCTCCCGATCGAACGCTAACCAAGGAGCAGTGCTAAACACAAGTGAGCATGCGCACACACCGCTCGCGTCCAAGGGTTCTAGGAGGTGTCCTGCGGGGCCCCGGGTGGACCAATGGTTGCTGATTGCCGTCAGTGGTCCCTAGGGGGAATGAAAGTTGTTTCTCACAGGCTATTTCTTGCCATGGCTACAGATAAGTTCTTTCCTAAGCTTGGGCCTGGCTCCGCCCCCTACTTCTCCATCCACTCTGTCATCCACTTACCCTACTCCACACGGAAAGATCTGCTATCCACTTTTAACATGACCCCTTTTGCAGCTTAATGGATCTTTCCCAGATGTCTGTGTCGGATCTGGTAGCTCAGCCGAAATCCGATGCCACTTCTCAACCAAACCGCTCCCGCGCTCGCGTCCTGCCGCCTGGTGGAGGTTCCCGAGCCCTACTCCACACGGAAAGATCAGCTGTCCTCTTTCCACATCACCCTGTTTGGCAGCGTGATGGATCTTTCCCAGATGTCTGAGTCGGATCTGCCAGCTCAGCCGATAGCCGATTCTCTTTCACGAACAAACCGCGTCCACGCTCGCCTCCTGCAGCCCGGTGGAGGTGCCAGAGAGTGACGTTTTCTTCTACGGTCCAAAGTCAAAAACCGTCTTCATGGCAGGAGACAGCAGCTTAACTGGCCAGCCCGCTCACCTGCCCCCTCGACTCTGAGCCACTTGTAAACCTAATACCAGCGATTACTCGGTACTATTCTGTACAAGCCAACCTCTCTGCCACGACCGCACCACTCAAAAGCCTCCCGATCGAACGGTAACCAATTAGCAGTGCTAAACACAAGTGAGAACGCGCACACACCGCTCGTGCCCGAGGGTTCTAAGAGGTCTCCTGCGGGGCCCCGGGTTGACCAATGGATGCTGAGTGACGTCAGCAGTCACTAAGGATATTGAAAGATGGTTCTAATGGGCTATTACTTGACGTGGCCACAGATCAGTTCTTTCCTAAGCTTGGGCCTGGCTCCGCCCCCTACTTCTCCATCCACTCTGTCATGCACTTACCCTACTCCACACGGAAAGATCTGCTATCCACTTTTAACATGACCCCTTTTGCAGCTTGATGGATCTTTCCCAGATGTCTGTGTCGGATCTGGTAGCTCAGCCGAAATCCGATTCCATTTATCAACCAAACCGCTCCCGCGCTCGCCTCCTGCCGCCTGGTGGAGGTTCCCGACCCCTACCCCACACGGAAAGATCAGCTGTCCTCTTTCCACATCACCCTGTTTGGCAGCGTGATGGATCTTTCCCAGATGTCTGAGTCGGATCTGCCAGCTCAGCCGATAGCCGATTCTCTTTCACGAACAAACCGCGTCCACGCTCGCCTCCTGCAGCCCGGTGGAGGTGCCAGAGAGTGACGTTTTCTTCTACGGTCCAAAGTCAAAAACCGTCTTCATGGCAGGAGACAGCAGCTTAACTGGCCAGCCCGCTCACCTGCCCCCTCGACTCTGAGCCACTTGTAAACCTAATACCAGCGATTACTCGGTACTATTCTGTACAAGCCAACCTCTCTGCCACGACCGCACCACTCAAAAGCCTCCCGATCGAACGGTAACCAAGGAGCAGTGCTAAACACAAGTGAGAACGCGCACACACCGCTCGCGCCCAAGGGTTCTAAGAGGTCTCCTGCGGGGCCCCGCGTTGACCAATGGTTGCGGAGTGACGTCAGCAGTCACTAGGTAGATTGAAAGTTGGTTCTTTTTTTTTTTTTTTTTTTTTTTTTGACTTTCTAAAGGGTGAATTTTATGGTATGTGAATTATCTCAATCAAGCTGATTTTTTTAGAAAAGTGTTCTACATGTAAGTATATATGAGTACATATATGAATATGTGTACATACATACAATAAATTGTAAGTTAATTTAGAAATAGACAGCTTCATATCCATCTAAATCAATGTTTAAATTCTTCTTAAGGATTTTAAGATGCTAACATATTTGAGAGAACACTACAATATCACATAACCTAGTTTGATAATTACAGATACATACTAAAGATTTAAACTTAAATCTCCATTGAACTTTGAAATCCTAGAATCGGCAGCAACCTGCTCACTACTCAGTTGGCTTAGCTCTAGTTCCAATTTCATATTTGCACGGAACCAAGAAACTCTACAAAGGTGAACAGCACATCACTGGGTATGGAAGAGCAGGGCCGCGTCTTTTACACCCTCGTGACCTTTGCAGCACGCGGTACTGTCCCTCGCACACATGGCAGGCCACATGACAAATGAGGGAGATACTTTTTAAATACCATACTTGTAAAACAGGACCAGAACAGTTAAACTTTTGTTCTCTGTGCTATCCCGTTAGATCAGGTCAACAAACTTCTTATGTAAAGGACCAGATAGCAAATATTTTAGGCTTTTGGACAAGATTGTTTCTGACAGAACTACTCAACTCCCTCCGAGTAACATGAAAGCAGCTGTAGACAATATATAAACAAATGGACAACATTTAAACAAATGATCCCCTGCTTTAGACCAGTGCTGTCCAACGGATCTTTCCACAGTAATAGAAATATTTTATTATCTGACTATTAAGCCCTTAAACTATGGCTACTGTGACTAAGAAACTGAATTTTTAAATTATTTTAAATGTAAACAGATACATGTGACTAGTGGCTACTGTCCTGACCAGCACTGCATTAGACAACTAACTAGCCAATTTTATTACCTCTGTTCAAAAAACCGAAAAACAGTACCTCTATTCAAAAAACTTAAAGCTAAAGATGAATTCTGTGACTACATTTCAAGGATGAACTGAGAAGAGAAAACATGATGTCAAATTTCTAATAATTCATAGATCCTACCACTAAGTATCAAAATTCGAAAGCAAATTATCTCAGTTCAAGCAGGAGGATACGTGTAGAGTTCCATGTATCTGGACTTCGCCATACTCTGTCTGGTGTACACTTGCTGGATTCCAGCTCTGAGGTCGTCCCGGATCTGGTCAAGGCCAATCTGCTTCAGTCCATGGGGATTCTGACTCCTGTTTGATGACATTGTGAGTAATGTTCTGAAGTCGTCCAGTGCAGCAATCCTTATTCAAAATACAGCTAATTCTCCATTAGATGAAAATATACAGTATCATCCCAAATTTATTCACAGCAGCTCAGAAAAGGATGTCCTTTAACTGCAGAAAATGAAATCTCATTGCAGGCAAACCCGCATTTCCCTGGAGACTACAAGGCTCGCGCGACGTCTCCGCCTGGTCGCTGGGCCCAGGCCCTGGCGAAACCCCCGTCCCGCCAAGGTCGGGCAGCGTCCCTCAGCGCAGGGACCGCCCCGCCTGGAGCTGAGTGCCGAAAGTTGGTTCTAATGGGCTATTTCTTGACGTGGCTACAGATCAGTTCTTTTCTAAGATTGGGCCTAGCTCCGCCCCCTACCTCTCGTTCCGCTCTGTCATCCCCGTCCCCTACTCCACACGAAAGGATCTGGTGTACTCTTTCAACATGGCCCCTTTAGGCAGCGTGATTGATCTTTCCCAGATGTCTGAGTGGAAATGGGAGGTAGGCCAAAGCCGATTCTCTGTCTGAAACAAACCTCGTCCGAGCTCGCCTCCTGCAAACTGGTGGCGGTGCCTGAGAGTGACTCTTTCATCTACCGTCAAAAGTCAAAAAGCTTCTTCATGGGAGAAGACAGCAGCTTCAGAGGCCCGTCCCCTCACCTGGCCCCTCGGCTCATACCCACTCGTGAAGCCGCTATGAGCGAATATTACTCAGTACTATTTTCTCGAAGACAACATCTCTGCCACAACAGCAGCACTCAAAAGCCTCCCGATCGAACGCTAACCAAGGAGCAGTGCTAAACACAAGTGAGCATGCGCACACACCGCTCGCGTCCAAGGGTTCTAGGAGGTGTCCTGCGGGGCCCCGGGTGGACCAATGGTTGCTGATTGCCGTCAGTGGTCCCTAGGGGGAATGAAAGTTGTTTCTCACAGGCTATTTCTTGCCATGGCTACAGATAAGTTCTTTCCTAAGCTTGGGCCTGGCTCCGCCCCCTACTTCTCCATCCACTCTGTCATCCACTTACCCTACTCCACACGGAAAGATCTGCTATCCACTTTTAACATGACCCCTTTTGCAGCTTAATGGATCTTTCCCAGATGTCTGTGTCGGATCTGGTAGCTCAGCCGAAATCCGATGCCACTTCTCAACCAAACCGCTCCCGCGCTCGCGTCCTGCCGCCTGGTGGAGGTTCCCGAGCCCTACTCCACACGGAAAGATCAGCTGTCCTCTTTCCACATCACCCTGTTTGGCAGCGTGATGGATCTTTCCCAGATGTCTGAGTCGGATCTGCCAGCTCAGCCGATAGCCGATTCTCTTTCACGAACAAACCGCGTCCACGCTCGCCTCCTGCAGCCCGGTGGAGGTGCCAGAGAGTGACGTTTTCTTCTACGGTCCAAAGTCAAAAACCGTCTTCATGGCAGGAGACAGCAGCTTAACTGGCCAGCCCGCTCACCTGCCCCCTCGACTCTGAGCCACTTGTAAACCTAATACCAGCGATTACTCGGTACTATTCTGTACAAGCCAACCTCTCTGCCACGACCGCACCACTCAAAAGCCTCCCGATCGAACGGTAACCAATTAGCAGTGCTAAACACAAGTGAGAACGCGCACACACCGCTCGTGCCCGAGGGTTCTAAGAGGTCTCCTGCGGGGCCCCGGGTTGACCAATGGATGCTGAGTGACGTCAGCAGTCACTAAGGATATTGAAAGATGGTTCTAATGGGCTATTACTTGACGTGGCCACAGATCAGTTCTTTCCTAAGCTTGGGCCTGGCTCCGCCCCCTACTTCTCCATCCACTCTGTCATGCACTTACCCTACTCCACACGGAAAGATCTGCTATCCACTTTTAACATGACCCCTTTTGCAGCTTGATGGATCTTTCCCAGATGTCTGTGTCGGATCTGGTAGCTCAGCCGAAATCCGATTCCATTTATCAACCAAACCGCTCCCGCGCTCGCCTCCTGCCGCCTGGTGGAGGTTCCCGACCCCTACCCCACACGGAAAGATCAGCTGTCCTCTTTCCACATCACCCTGTTTGGCAGCGTGATGGATCTTTCCCAGATGTCTGAGTCGGATCTGCCAGCTCAGCCGATAGCCGATTCTCTTTCACGAACAAACCGCGTCCACGCTCGCCTCCTGCAGCCCGGTGGAGGTGCCAGAGAGTGACGTTTTCTTCTACGGTCCAAAGTCAAAAACCGTCTTCATGGCAGGAGACAGCAGCTTAACTGGCCAGCCCGCTCACCTGCCCCCTCGACTCTGAGCCACTTGTAAACCTAATACCAGCGATTACTCGGTACTATTCTGTACAAGCCAACCTCTCTGCCACGACCGCACCACTCAAAAGCCTCCCGATCGAACGGTAACCAAGGAGCAGTGCTAAACACAAGTGAGAACGCGCACACACCGCTCGCGCCCAAGGGTTCTAAGAGGTCTCCTGCGGGGCCCCGCGTTGACCAATGGTTGCGGAGTGACGTCAGCAGTCACTAGGTAGATTGAAAGTTGGTTCTTTTTTTTTTTTTTTTTTTTTTTTTGACTTTCTAAAGGGTGAATTTTATGGTATGTGAATTATCTCAATCAAGCTGATTTTTTTAGAAAAGTGTTCTACATGTAAGTATATATGAGTACATATATGAATATGTGTACATACATACAATAAATTGTAAGTTAATTTAGAAATAGACAGCTTCATATCCATCTAAATCAATGTTTAAATTCTTCTTAAGGATTTTAAGATGCTAACATATTTGAGAGAACACTACAATATCACATAACCTAGTTTGATAATTACAGATACATACTAAAGATTTAAACTTAAATCTCCATTGAACTTTGAAATCCTAGAATCGGCAGCAACCTGCTCACTACTCAGTTGGCTTAGCTCTAGTTCCAATTTCATATTTGCACGGAACCAAGAAACTCTACAAAGGTGAACAGCACATCACTGGGTATGGAAGAGCAGGGCCGCGTCTTTTACACCCTCGTGACCTTTGCAGCACGCGGTACTGTCCCTCGCACACATGGCAGGCCACATGACAAATGAGGGAGATACTTTTTAAATACCATACTTGTAAAACAGGACCAGAACAGTTAAACTTTTGTTCTCTGTGCTATCCCGTTAGATCAGGTCAACAAACTTCTTATGTAAAGGACCAGATAGCAAATATTTTAGGCTTTTGGACAAGATTGTTTCTGACAGAACTACTCAACTCCCTCCGAGTAACATGAAAGCAGCTGTAGACAATATATAAACAAATGGACAACATTTAAACAAATGATCCCCTGCTTTAGACCAGTGCTGTCCAACGGATCTTTCCACAGTAATAGAAATATTTTATTATCTGACTATTAAGCCCTTAAACTATGGCTACTGTGACTAAGAAACTGAATTTTTAAATTATTTTAAATGTAAACAGATACATGTGACTAGTGGCTACTGTCCTGACCAGCACTGCATTAGACAACTAACTAGCCAATTTTATTACCTCTGTTCAAAAAACCGAAAAACAGTACCTCTATTCAAAAAACTTAAAGCTAAAGATGAATTCTGTGACTACATTTCAAGGATGAACTGAGAAGAGAAAACATGATGTCAAATTTCTAATAATTCATAGATCCTACCACTAAGTATCAAAATTCGAAAGCAAATTATTTCAGTTCAAGCAGGAGGATACGTGTAGAGTTCCATGTATCTGGACTTCGCCATACTCTGTCTGGTGTACACTTGCTGGATTCCAGCTCTGAGGTCGTCCCAGATCTGGTCAAGGCCAATCTGCTTCAGTCCATGGGGATTCTGACTCCTGTTTGATGACATTGTGAGTAATGTTCTGAAGTCGTCCAGTGCAGCAATCCTTATTCAAAATACAGCTAATTCTCCATTAGATGAAAATATACAGTATCATCCCAAATTTATTCACAGCAGCTCAGAAAAGGATGTCCTTTAACTGCAGAAAATGAAATCTCATTGCAGGCAAACCCGCATTTCCCCGGAGACTACAAGGCTCGCGCGAGGTCTCCGCCTGGTCGCTGGGCCCAGGCCCTGGCGAAACCACCGTCCCGCCAAGGTCGGGCGGCGTCCCTCAGCGCAGGGACCGCCCCGCCTGGAGCTGAGTGCCGAAAGTTGGTTCTAATGGGCTATTACTTGACGTGGCTACAGATCAGTTCTTTTCTAAGATTGGGCCTAGCTCCGCCCCCTACCTCTCGTTCCGCTCTGTCATCCCCGTCCCCTACTCCACACGAAAGGATCTGGTGTACTCTTTCAACATGGCCCCTTTAGGCAGCGTGATTGATCTTTCCCAGATGTCTGAGTGGAAATGGGAGGTAGGCCAAAGCCGATTCTCTGTCTGAAACAAACCTCGTCCGAGCTCGCCTCCTGCAAACTGGTGGCGGTGCCTGAGAGTGACTCTTTCATCTACCGTCAAAAGTCAAAAAGCTTCTTCATGGGAGAAGACAGCAGCTTCAGAGGCCCGTCCCCTCACCTGGCCCCTCGGCTCATACCCACTCGTGAAGCCGCTATGAGCGAATATTACTCAGTGCTATTTTCTCGAAGACAACATCTCTGCCACAACAGCAGCACTCAAAAGCCTCCCGATCGAACGCTAACCAAGGAGCAGTGCTAAACACAAGTGAGCATGCGCACACACCGCTCGCGCCCAAGGGTTCTAGGAGGTGTCCTGCGGGGCCCCGGGTGGACCAATGGTTGCTGATTGCCGTCAGTGGTCCCTAAGGGGAATGAAAGTTGTTTCTCACAGGCTATTTCTTGCCATGGCTACAGATAAGTTCTTTCCTAAGCTTGGGCCTGGCTCCGCCCCCTACTTCTCCATCCACTCTGTCATCCACTTACCCTACTCCACACGGAAAGATCTGCTATCCACTTTTAACATGACCCCTTTTGCAGCTTGATGGATCTTTCCCAGATGTCTGTGTCGGATCTGGTAGCTCAGCCGAAATCCGATTCCATTTCTCAACCAAACCGCTCCCGCGCTCGCCTCCTGCCGCCTGGTGGAGGTTCCCGACCCCTACTCCACACGGAAAGATCAGCTGTCCTCTTTCCACATCACCCTGTTTGGCAGCGTGATGGATCTTTCCCAGATGTCTGAGTCGGATCTGCCAGCTCAGCCGATAGCCGATTCTCTTTCACAAACAAACCGCGTCCACGCTCGCCTCCTGCAGCTCGGTGGAGGTGCCAGAGAGTGACGTTTTCTTCTACGGTCCAAAGTCAAAAACCGTCTTCATGGCAGGAGACAGCAGCTTAACTGGCCAGCCCGCTCACCTGCCCCCTCGACTCTGAGCCACTTGTAAACCTAATACCAGCGATTACTCGGTACTATTCTGTAGAAGCCAACCTCTCTGCCACGACCGCACTACACAAAAGCCTCCCGATCGAACGGTAACCAAGGAGCAGTGCTAAACACAAGTGAGAACGCGCACACACCGCTCGTGCCCAAGGGTTCTAAGAGGTCCCCTGCGGGGCCCGGGTTGACCAATGGATGCTGAGTGACGTCAGCAGTCACTAAAGATATTGAAAGATGGTTCTAATGGGCTATTACTTGACGTGGCCACAGATCAGTTCTTTCCTAAGCGTGGGCCTGGCTCCGCCCCCTACTTCTCCATCCACTCTGTCATGCACTTACCCTACTCCACACGGAAAGATCTGCTATCCACTTTTAACATGACCCCTTTTGCAGCTTGATGGATCTTTCCCAGATGTCTGTGTCGGATCTGGTAGCTCAGCCGAAATCCGATTCCATTTCTCAACCAAACCGCTCCCGCGCTCGCCTCCTGCCGCCTGGTGGAGGTTCCCGACCCCTACTCCACAGGGAAAGATCAGCTGTCCTCTTTCCACATCACGCTGTTCGGCAGCGTGATGGATCTTTCCCAGATGTCTGAGTCGGATCTGCCAGCTCAGCCGATAGCCGATTCTTTTTCACGAACAAACCGCGTCCACGCTCGCCTCCTGCAGCTCGGTGGAGGTGCCAGAGAGTGACGTTTTCTTCTACGGTCCAAAGTCAAAAACCGTCTTCATGGCAGGAGACAGCAGCTTAACTGGCCAGCCCGCTCACCTGCCCCCTCGACTCTGAGCCACTTGTAAACCTAATACCAGCGATTATTCGGTACTATTCTGTACAAGCCAACCTCTCTGCCACGACCGCACCACTCAAAAGCCTCCCGATCGAACGGTAACCAAGGAGCAGTGCTAAACACAAGTGAGCCCGCGCACACACCGCTCGCGCCCAAGGGTTCTAAGAGGTCTCCTGCGGGGCCCCGGGTTGACCAATGGTTGCGGAGTGACGTCAGCAGTCACTAGGTAGATTGAAAGTTGGTTCTTTTTTTTTTTTTTTTTTTTTTGACTTTCTAAAGGGTGAATTTTATGGTATGTGAATTATCTCAATCAAGCTGATTTTTTTAGAAAAGTGTTCTTCATGTAAGTATATATGAGTACATATATGAATATGTGTACATACATACAATAAATTGTAAGTTAATTTAGAAATAGACAGCTTCATATCCATCTAAATCAATGTTTAAATTCTTCTTAAGGATTTTAAGATGCTAACATATTTGAGAGAACACTACAATATCACATAACCTAGTTTGATAATTACGGATACATACTAAAGATTTAAACTTAAATCTCCATTGAACTTTGAAATCCTAGAATCTGCAGCAACCTGCTCACTACTCAGTTGGCTTAGCTCTAGTTCCAATTTCATATTTGCACGGAACCAAGAAACTCTACAAAGGTGAACAGCACATCACTGGGTATGGAAGAGCAGGGCCGCGTCTTTTACACCCTCGTGACCTTTGCAGCACGCGGCACTGTCCCTCGCACACATGGCAGGCCACATGACAAATGAGGGAGATACTTTTTAAATACCATACTTGTAAAACAGGACCAGAACAGTTAAACTTTTGTTCTCTGTGCTATCCCGTTAGATCAGGTCAACAAACTTCTTGTGTAAAGGACCAGATAGCAAATATTTTAGGCTTTTGGACAAGATTGTTTCTGACAGAACTACTCAACTCCCTCCGAGTAACATGAAAGCAGCTGTAGACAATATATAAACAAATGGACAACATTTAAACAAATGATCCCCTGCTTTAGACCAGTGCTGTCCAACGGATCTTTCCACAGTAATAGAAATATTTTATTATCTGACTATTAAGCCCTTAAACTATGGCTACTGTGACTAAGAAACTGAATTTTTAAATTATTTTAAATGTAAACAGATACATGTGACTAGTGGCTACTGTCCTGACCAGCACTGCATTAGACAACTAACTAGCCAATTTTATTACCTCTGTTCAAAAAACCGAAAAACAGTACCTCTATTCAAAAAACTTAAAGCTAAAGATGAATTCTGTGACTACATTTCAAGGATGAACTGAGAAGAGAAAACATGATGTCAAATTTCTAATAATTCATAGATCCTACCACTAAGTATCAAAATTCGAAAGCAAATTATCTCAGTTCAAGCAGGAGGATACGTGTAGAGTTCCATGTATCTGGACTTCGCCATACTCTGTCTGGTGTACACTTGCTGGATTCCAGCTCTGAGGTCGTCCCGGATCTGGTCAAGGCCAATCTGCTTCAGTCCATGGGGATTCTGACTCCTGTTTGATGACATTGTGAGTAATGTTCTGAAGTCGTCCAGTGCAGCAATCCTTATTCAAAATACAGCTAATTCTCCATTAGATGAAAATATACAGTATCATCCCAAATTTATTCACAGCAGCTCAGAAAAGGATGTCCTTTAACTGCAGAAAATGAAATCTCATTGCAGGCAAACCCGCATTTCCCCGGAGACTACAAGGCTCGCGCGACGTCTCCGCCTGGTCGCTGGGCCCAGGCCCTGGCGAAACCCCCGTCCCGCCAAGGTCGGGCAGCGTCCCTCAGCGCAGGGACCGCCCCGCCTGGAGCTGAGTGCCGAAAGTTGGTTCTAATGGGCTATTTCTTGACGTGGCTACAGATCAGTTCTTTTCTAAGATTGGGCCTAGCTCCGCCCCCTACCTCTCGTTCCGCTCTGTCATCCCCGTCCCCTACTCCACACGAAAGGATCTGGTGTACTCTTTCAACATGGCCCCTTTAGGCAGCGTGATTGATCTTTCCCAGATGTCTGAGTGGAAATGGGAGGTAGGCCAAAGCCGATTCTCTGTCTGAAACAAACCTCGTCCGAGCTCGCCTCCTGCAACCTGGTGGCGGTGCCTGAGAGTGACTCTTTCATCTACCGTCAAAAGTCAAAAAGCTTCTTCATGGGAGAAGACAGCAGCTTCAGAGGCCCGTCCCCTCACCTGGCCCCTCGGCTCATACCCACTCGTGAAGCCGCTATGAGCGAATATTACTCAGTACTATTTTCTCGAAGACAACATCTCTGCCACAACAGCAGCACTCAAAAGCCTCCCGATCGAACGCTAACCAAGGAGCAGTGCTAAACACAAGTGAGCATGCGCACACACCGCTCGCGCCCAAGGGTTCTAAGAGGTGTCCTGCGGGGCCCCGGGTGGACCAATGGTGGCTGATTGCCGTCAGTGGTCCCTAGGGGGAATGAAAGTTGTTTCTCACGGGCTATTTCTTGCCATGGCTACAGATAAGTTCTTTCCTAAGCTTGGGCCTGGCTCCGCCCCCTACTTCTCCATCCATTCTGTCATCCACTTACCCTACTCCACACGGAAAGATCTGCTATCCACTTTTAACATGACCCCTTTTGCAGCTTGATGGATCTTTCCCAGATGTCTGTGTCGGATCTGGTAGCTCAGCCGAAATCCGATTCCATTTCTCAACCAAACCGCTCCCGCGCTCGCCTCCTGCCGCCTGGTGGAGGTTCCCGACCCCTACTCCACAGGGAAAGATCAGCTGTCCTCTTTCCACATCACCCTGTTCGGCAGCGTGATGGATCTTTCCCAGATGTCTGAGTAGGATCTGCCAGCTCAGCCGATAGCCGATTCTCTTTCACGAACAAACCGCGTCCACGCTCGCCTCCTGCAGCCCGGTGGAGGTGCCAGAGAGTGACGTTTTCTTCTACGGTCCAAAGTCAAAAACCGTCTTCATGGCAGGAGACAGCAGCTTAACTGGCCAGCCCGCTCACCTGCCCCCTCGACTCTGAGCCACTTGTAAACCTAATACCAGCGATTACTCGGTACTATTCTGTACAAGCCAACCTCTCTGCCACGACCGCACCACTCAAAAGCCTCCCGATCGAACGGTAACCAAGGAGCAGTGCTAAACACAAGTGAGCCCGCGCACACACCGCTCGCGCCCAAGGGTTCTAAGAGGTCTCCTGCGGGGCCCCGGGTTGACCAATGGTTGCGGAGTGACGTCAGCAGTCACAAGGTAGATTGAAAGTTGGTTCTTTTTTTTTTTTTTTTTTTTTTGACTTTCTAAAGGGTGAATTTTATGGTATGTGAATTATCTCAATCAAGCTGATTTTTTTAGAAAAGTGTTCTACATGTAAGTATATATGAGTACATATATGAATATGTGTACATACATACAATAAATTGTAAGTTAATTTAGAAATAGACAGCTTCATATCCATCTAAATCAATGTTTAAATTCTTAAGGATTTTAAGATGCTAACATATTTGAGAGAACACTACAATATCACATAACCTAGTTTGATAATTACAGATACATACTAAAGATTTAAACTTAAATCTCCATTGAACTTTGAAATCCTAGAATCTGCAGCAACCTGCTCACTACTGAGTTGGCTTAGCTCTAGTTCCAATTTCATATTTGCACGGAACCAAGAAACTCTACAAAGGTGAACAGCACATCACTGGGTATGGAAGAGCAGGGCCGCGTCTTTTACACCCTCGTGACCTTTGCAGCACGCGGCACTGTCCCTCGCACACATGGCAGGCCACATGACAAATGAGGGAGATACTTTTTAAATACCATACTTGTAAAACAGGACCAGAACAGTTAAACTTTTGTTCTCTGTGCTATCCCGTTAGATCAGGTCAACAAACTTCTTATGTAAAGGACCAGATAGCAAATATTTTAGGCTTTTGGACAAGATTGTTTCTGACAGAACTACTCAACTCCCTCCGAGTAACATGAAAGCAGCTGTAGACAATATATAAACAAATGGACAACATTTAAACAAATGATCCCCTGCTTTAGACCAGTGCTGTCCAACGGATCTTTCCACAGTAATAGAAATATTTTATTATCTGACTATTAAGCCCTTAAACTATGGCTACTGTGACTAAGAAACTGAATTTTTAAATTATTTTAAATGTAAACAGATACATGTGACTAGTGGCTACTGTCCTGACCAGCACTGCATTAGACAACTAACTAGCCAATTTTATTACCTCTGTTCAAAAAACCGAAAAACAGTACCTCTATTCAAAAAACTTAAAGCTAAAGATGAATTCTGTGACTACATTTCAAGGATGAACTGAGAAGAGAAAACATGATGTCAAATTTCTAATAATTCATAGATCCTACCACTAAGTATCAAAATTCGAAAGCAAATTATCTCAGTTCAAGCAGGAGGATACGTGTAGAGTTCCATGTATCTGGACTTCGCCATACTCTGTCTGGTGTACACTTGCTGGATTCCAGCTCTGAGGTCGTCCCGGATCTGGTCAAGGCCAATCTGCTTCAGTCCATGGGGATTCTGACTCCTGTTTGATGACATTGTGAGTAATGTTCTGAAGTCGTCCAGTGCAGCAATCCTTATTCAAAATACAGCTAATTATCCATTAGATGAAAATATACAGTATCATCCCAAATTTATTCACAGCAGCTCAGAAAAGGATGTCCTTTAACTGCAGAAAATGAAATCTCATTGCAGGCAAACCCGCATTTCCCCGGAGACTACAAGGCTCGCGCGACGTCTCCGCCTGGTCGCTGGGCCCAGGCCCTGGCGAAACCCCCGTCCCGCCAAGGTCGGGCGGCGTCCCTCAGCGCAGGGACCGCCCCGCCTGGAGCTGAGTGCCGAAAGTTGGTTCTAATGGGCTATTTCTTGACGTGGCTAAAGATCAGTTCTTTTCTAAGATTGGGCCTAGCTCCGCCCCCTACCTCTCGTTCCGCTCTGTCATCCCCGTCCCCTACTCCACACGAAAGGATCTGGTGTACTCTTTCAACATGGCCCCTTTAGGCAGCGTGATTGATCTTTCCCAGATGTCTGAGTGGAAATGGGAGGAAGGCCAAAGCCGATTCTCTGTCTGAAACAAACCTCGTCCGAGCTCGCCTCCTGCAACCTGGTGGCGGTGCCTGAGAGTGACTCTTTCATCTACCGTCAAAAGTCAAAAAGCTTCTTCATGGGAGAAGACAGCAGCTTCAGAGGCCCGTCCCCTCACCTGGCCCCTCGGCTCATACCCACTCGTGAAGCCGCTCTGAGCGAATATTACTCAGTACTATTTTCTCGAAGACAACATCTCTGCCACAACAGCAGCACTCAAAAGCCTCCCGATCGAACGCTAACCAAGGAGCAGTGCTAAACACAAGTGAGCATGCGCACACACCGCTCGCGCCCAAGGGTTCTAGGAGGTGTCCTGCGGGGCCCCGGGTGGACCAATGGTTGCTGATTGCCGTCAGTGGTCCCTAGGGGGAATGAAAGTTGTTTCTCACGGGCTATTTCTTGCCATGGCTACAGATAAGTTCTTTCCTAAGCTTGGGCCTGGCTCCGCCCCCTACTTCTCCATCCACTCTGTCATCCACTTACCCTACTCCACACGGAAAGATCTGCTATCCACTTTTAACATGACCCCTTTTGCAGCTTGATGGATCTTTCCCAGATGTCTGTGTCGGATCTGGTAGCTCAGCCGAAATCCGATTCCATTTCTCAACCAAACCGCTCCCGCGCTCGCCTCCTGCCGCCTGGTGGAGGTTCCCGACCCCTACTCCACACGGAAAGATCAGCTGTCCTCTTTCCACATCACCCTGTTTGGCAGCGTGATGGATCTTTCCCAGATGTCTGAGTCGGATCTGCCAGCTCAGCCGATAGCCGATTCTCTTTCACGAACAAACCGCGTCCACGCTCGCCTCCTGCAGCCCGGTGGAGGTGCCAGAGAGTGACGTTTTCTTCTACGGTCCAAAGTCAAAAACCGTCTTCATGGCAGGAGACAGCAGCTTAACTGGCCAGCCCGCTCACCTGCCCCCTCGACTCTGAGCCACTTGTAAACCTAATACCAGCGATTACTCGGTACTATTCTGTACAAGCCAACCTCTCTGCCACGACCGCACCACTCATAAGCCTCCCGATCGAACGGTAACCAAGGAGCAGTGCTAAACACAAGTGAGAACGCGCACACACCGCTCGTGCCCGAGGTTTCTAAGAGGTCTCCTGCGGGGCCCCGGGTTGACCAATGGATGCTGAGTGACGTCAGCAGTCACTAAGGATATTGAAAGATGGTTCTAATGGGCTATTACTTGACGTGGCCACAGATCAGTTCTTTCCTAAGCTTGGGCCTGGCTCCGCCCCCTACTTCTCCATCCACTCTGTCATGCACTTACCCTACTCCACACGGAAAGATCTGCTATCCACTTTTAACATGACCCCTTTTGCAGCTTGATGGATCTTTCCCAGATGTCTGTGTCGGATCTGGTAGCTCAGCCGAAATCCGATTCCATTTCTCAACCAAACCGCTCCCGCGCTCGCCTCCTGCCGCCTGGTGGAGGTTCCCGACCCCTACTCCACACGGAAAGATCAGCTGTCCTCTTTCCACATCACCCTGTTCGGCAGCGTGATGGATCTTTCCCAGATGTCTGAGTCGGATCTGCCAGCTCAGCCGATAGCCGATTCTCTTTCACGAACAAACCGCGTCCACGCTCGCCTCCTGCAGCCCGGTGGAGGTGCCAGAGAGTGACGTTTTCTTCTACGGTCCAAAGTCAAAAACCGTCTTCATGGCAGGAGACAGCAGCTTAACTGGCCAGCCCGCTCACCTGCCCCCTCGACTCTGAGCCACTTGTAAACCTAATACCAGCGATTGCTCGGTACTATTCTGTACAAGCCAACCTCTCTGCCACGACCGCACCACTCAAAAGCCTCCCGATCGAACGGTAACCAAGGAGCAGTGCTAAACACAAGTGAGCCCGCGCACACACCGCTCGCGCCCAAGGGTTCTAAGAGGTCTCCTGCGGGGCCCCGGGTTGACCAATGGTTGCGGAGTGACGTCAGCAGTCACTAGGTAGATTGAAAGTTGGTTCTTTTTTTTTTTTTTTGACTTTCTAAAGGGTGAATTTTATGGTATGTGAATTATCTCAATCAAGCTGATTTTTTTAGAAAAGTGTTCTACATGTAAGTATATATGAGTACATATATGAATATGTGTACATACATACAATAAATTGTAAGTTAATTTAGAAATAGATAGCTTCATATCCATCTAAATCAATGTTTAAATTCTTCTTAAGTATTTTAAGATGCTAACATATTTGAGAGAACACTACAATATCACATAACCTAGTTTGATAATTACAGATACATACTAAAGATTTAAACTTAAATCTCCATTGAACTTTGAAATCCTAGAATCTGCAGCAACCTGCTCACTACTGAGTTGGCTTAGCTCTAGTTCCAATTTCATATTTGCACGGAACCAAGAAACTCTACAAAGGTGAACAGCACATCACTGGGTATGGAAGAGCAGGGCCGCGTCTTTTACACCCTCGTGACCTTTGCAGCACGCGGCACTGTCCCTCGCACACATGGCAGGCCACATGACAAATGAGGGAGATACTTTTTAAATACCATACTTGTAAAACAGGACCAGAACAGTTAAACTTTTGTTCTCTGTGCTATCCCGTTAGATCAGGTCAACAAACTTCTTATGTAAAGGACCAGATAGCAAATATTTTAGGCTTTTGGACAAGATTGTTTCTGACAGAACTACTCAACTCCCTCCGAGTAACATGAAAGCAGCTGTAGACAATATATAAACAAATGGACAACATTTAAACAAATGATCCCCTGCTTTAGACCAGTGCTGTCCAACGGATCTTTCCACAGTAATAGAAATATTTTATTATCTGACTATTAAGCCCTTAAACTATGGCTACTGTGACTAAGAAACTGAATTTTTAAATTATTTTAAATGTAAACAGATACATGTGACTAGTGGCTACTGTCCTGACCAGCACTGCATTAGACAACTAACTAGCCAATTTTATTACCTCTGTTCAAAAAACCGAAAAACAGTACCTCTATTCAAAAAACTTAAAGCTAAAGATGAATTCTGTGACTACATTTCAAGGATGAACTGAGAAGAGAAAACATGATGTCAAATTTCTAATAATTCATAGATCCTACCACTAAGTATCAAAATTCGAAAGCAAATTATTTCAGTTCAAGCAGGAGGATACGTGTAGAGTTCCATGTATCTGGACTTCGCCATACTCTGTCTGGTGTACACTTGCTGGATTCCAGCTCTGAGGTCGTCCCAGATCTGGTCAAGGCCAATCTGCTTCAGTCCATGGGGATTCTGACTCCTGTTTGATGACATTGTGAGTAATGTTCTGAAGTCGTCCAGTGCAGCAATCCTTATTCAAAATACAGCTAATTCTCCATTAGATGAAAATATACAGTATCATCCCAAATTTATTCACAGCAGCTCAGAAAAGGATGTCCTTTAACTGCAGAAAATGAAATCTCATTGCAGGCAAACCCGCATTTCCCCGGAGACTACAAGGCTCGCGCGACGTCTCCGCCTGGTCGCTGGGCCCAGGCCCTGGCGAAACCCCCGTCCCGCCAAGGTCGGGCAGCGTCCCTCAGCGCAGGGACCGCCCCGCCTGGAGCTGAGTGCCGAAAGTTGGTTCTAATGGGCTATTTCTTGACGTGGCTACAGATCAGTTCTTTTCTAAGATTGGGCCTAGCTCCGCCCCCTACCTCTCGTTCCGCTCTGTCATCCCCGTCCCCTACTCCACACGAAAGGATCTGGTGTACTCTTTCAACATGGCCCCTTTAGGCAGCGTGATTGATCTTTCCCAGATGTCTGAGTGGAAATGGGAGGTAGGCCAAAGCCGATTCTCTGTCTGAAACAAACCTCGTCCGAGCTCGCCTCCTGCAACCTGGTGGCGGTGCCTGAGAGTGACTCTTTCATCTACCGTCAAAAGTCAAAAAGCTTCTTCATGGGAGAAGACAGCAGCTTCAGTGGCCCGTCCCCTCACCTGGCCCCTCGGCTCATACCCACTCGTGAAGCCGCTATGAGCGAATATTACTCAGTACTATTTTCTCGAAGACAACATCTCTGCCACAACAGCAGCACTCAAAAGCCTCCCGATCGAACGCTAACCAAGGAGCAGTGCTAAACACAAGTGAGCATGCGCACACACCGCTCGCGCCCAAGGGTTCTAGGAGGTGTCCTGCGGGGCCCCGGGTGGACCAATGGTTGCTGATTGCCGTCAGTGGTCCCTAGGGGGAATGAAAGTTGTTTCTCACAGGCTATTTCTTGCCATGGCTACAGATAAGTTCTTTCCTAAGCTTGGGCCTGGCTCCGCCCCCTACTTCTCCATCCACTCTGTCATGCACTTACCCTACTCCACACGGAAAGATCTGCTATCCACTTTTAACATGACCCCTTTTGCAGCTTGATGGATCTTTCCCAGATGTCTGTGTCGGATCTGGTAGCTCAGCCGAAATCCGATTCCATTTCTCAACCAAACCGCTCCCGCGCTCGCCTCCTGCCGCCTGGTGGAGGTTCCCGACCCCTACTCCACACGGAAAGATCAGCTGTCCTCTTTCCACATCACCCTGTTCGGCAGCGTGATGGATCTTTCCCAGATGTCTGAGTCGGATCTGCCAGCTCAGCCGATAGCCGATTCTCTTTCACGAACAAACCGCGTCCACGCTCGCCTCCTGCAGCCCGGTGGAGGTGCCAGAGAGTGACGTTTTCTTCTACGGTCCAAAGTCAAAAACCGTCTTCATGGCAGGAGACAGCAGCTTAACTGGCCAGCCCGCTCACCTGCCCCCTCGACTCTGAGCCACTTGTAAACCTAATACCAGCGATTACTCGGTACTATTCTGTACAAGCCAACCTCTCTGCCACGACCGCACCACTCAAAAGCCTCCCGATCGAACGGTAACCAAGGAGCAGTGCTAAACACAAGTGAGCCCGCGCACACACCGCTCGCGCCCAAGGGTTCTAAGAGGTCTCCTGCGGGGCCCCGGGTTGACCAATGGTTGCGGAGTGACGTCAGCAGTCACTAGGTAGATTGAAAGTTGGTTCTTTTTTTTTTTTTTTTTTTGACTTTCTAAAGGGTGAATTTTATGGTATGTGAATTATCTCAATCAAGCTGATTTTTTTAGAAAAGTGTTCTACATGTAAGTATATATGAGTACATATATGAATATGTGTACATACATACAATAAATTGTAAGTTAATTTAGAAATAGACAGCTTCATATCCATCTAAATCAATGTTTAAATTCTTCTTAAGTATTTTAAGATGCTAACATATTTGAGAGAACACTACAATATCACATAACCTAGTTTGATAATTACAGATACATACTAAAGATTTAAACTTAAATCTCCATTGATCTTTGAAATCCTAGAATCTGC
The DNA here is from genome assembly GCF_027409185.1 of Cynocephalus volans. Lineage (NCBI taxonomy): Eukaryota > Metazoa > Chordata > Mammalia > Dermoptera > Cynocephalidae > Cynocephalus > Cynocephalus volans. The sequence goes on from NC_084469.1 coordinate 63,439,426, forward strand.
AGCAACCTGCTCACTACTCAGTTGGCTTAGCTCTAGTTCCAATTTCATATTTGCACGGAACCAAGAAACTCTACAAAGGTGAACAGCACATCACTGGGTATGGAAGAGCAGGGCCGCGTCTTTTACACCCTCGTGACCTTTGCAGCACGCGGCACTGTCCCTCGCACACATGGCAGGCCACATGACAAATGAGGGAGATACTTTTTAAATACCATACTTGTAAAACAGGACCAGAACAGTTAAACTTTTGTTCTCTGTGCTATCCCGTTAGATCAGGTCAACAAACTTCTTATGTAAAGGACCAGATAGCAAATATTTTAGGCTTTTGGACAAGATTGTTTCTGACAGAACTACTCAACTCCCTCCGAGTAACATGAAAGCAGCTGTAGACAATATATAAACAAATGGACAACATTTAAACAAATGATCCCCTGCTTTAGACCAGTGCTGTCCAACGGATCTTTCCACAGTAATAGAAATATTTTATTATCTGACTATTAAGCCCTTAAACTATGGCTACTGTGACTAAGAAACTGAATTTTTAAATTATTTTAAATGTAAACAGATACATGTGACTAGTGGCTACTGTCCTGACCAGCACTGCATTAGACAACTAACTAGCCAATTTTATTACCTCTGTTCAAAAAACCGAAAAACAGTACCTCTATTCAAAAAACTTAAAGCTAAAGATGAATTCTGTGACTACATTTCAAGGATGAACTGAGAAGAGAAAACATGATGTCAAATTTCTAATAATTCATAGATCCTACCACTAAGTATCAAAATTCGAAAGCAAATTATCTCAGTTCAAGCAGGAGGATACGTGTAGAGTTCCATGTATCTGGACTTCGCCATACTCTGTCTGGTGTACACTTGCTGGATTCCAGCTCTGAGGTCGTCCCAGATCTGGTCAAGGCCAATCTGCTTCAGTCCATGGGGATTCTGACTCCTGTTTGATGACATTGTGAGTAATGTTCTGAAGTCGTCCAGTGCAGCAATCCTTATTCAAAATACAGCTAATTCTCCATTAGATGAAAATATACAGTATCATCCCAAATTTATTCACAGCAGCTCAGAAAAGGATGTCCTTTAACTGCAGAAAATGAAATCTCATTGCAGGCAAACCCGCATTTCCCCGGAGACTACAAGGCTCGCGCGACGTCTCCGCCTGGTCGCTGGGCCCAGGCCCTGGCGAAACCCCCGTCCCGCCAAGGTCGGGCAGCGTCCCTCAGCGCAGGGACCGCCCCGCCTGGAGCTGAGTGCCGAAAGTTGGTTCTAATGGGCTATTTCTTGACGTGGCTACAGATCAGTTCTTTTCTAAGATTGGGCCTAGCTCCGCCCCCTACCTCTCGTTCCGCTCTGTCATCCCCGTCCCCTACTCCACACGAAAGGATCTGGTGTACTCTTTCAACATGGCCCCTTTAGGCAGCGTGATTGATCTTTCCCAGATGTCTGAGTGGAAATGGGAGGTAGGCCAAAGCCGATTCTCTGTCTGAAACAAACCTCGTCCGAGCTCGCCTCCTGCAACCTGGTGGCGGTGCCTGAGAGTGACTCTTTCATCTACCGTCAAAAGTCAAAAAGCTTCTTCATGGGAGAAGACAGCAGCTTCAGTGGCCCGTCCCCTCACCTGGCCCCTCGGCTCATACCCACTCGTGAAGCCGCTATGAGCGAATATTACTCAGTACTATTTTCTCGAAGACAACATCTCTGCCACAACAGCAGCACTCAAAAGCCTCCCGATCGAACGCTAACCAAGGAGCAGTGCTAAACACAAGTGAGCATGCGCACACACCGCTCGCGCCAAAGGGTTCTAGGAGGTGTCCTGCGGGGCCCCGGGTGGACCAATGGTTGCTGATTGCCGTCAGTGGTCCCTAGGGGGAATGAAAGTTGTTTCTCACAGGCTATTTCTTGCCATGGCTACAGATAAGTTCTTTCCTAAGCTTGGGCCTGGCTCCGCCCCCTACTTCTCCATCCACTCTGTCATGCACTTACCCTACTCCACACGGAAAGATCTGCTATCCACTTTTAACATGACCCCTTTTGCAGCTTGATGGATCTTTCCCAGATGTCTGTGTCGGATCTGGTAGCTCAGCCGAAATCCGATTCCATTTCTCAACCAAACCGCTCCCGCGCTCGCCTCCTGCCGCCTGGTGGAGGTTCCCGACCCCTACTCCACACGGAAAGATCAGCTGTCCTCTTTCCACATCACCCTGTTCGGCAGCGTGATGGATCTTTCCCAGATGTCTGAGTCGGATCTGCCAGCTCAGCCGATAGCCGATTCTCTTTCACGAACAAACCGCGTCCACGCTCGCCTCCTGCAGCCCGGTGGAGGTGCCAGAGAGTGACGTTTTCTTCTACGGTCCAAAGTCAAAAACCGTCTTCATGGCAGGAGACAGCAGCTTAACTGGCCAGCCCGCTCACCTGCCCCCTCGACTCTGAGCCACTTGTAAACCTAATACCAGCGATTACTCGGTACTATTCTGTACAAGCCAACCTCTCTGCCACGACCGCACCACTCAAAAGCCTCCCGATCGAACGGTAACCAAGGAGCAGTGCTAAACACAAGTGAGCCCGCGCACACACCGCTCGCGCCCAAGGGTTCTAAGAGGTCTCCTGCGGGGCCCCGGGTTGACCAATGGTTGCGGAGTGACGTCAGCAGTCACTAGGTAGATTGAAAGTTGGTTCTTTTTTTTTTTTTTTTTGACTTTCTAAAGGGTGAATTTTATGGTATGTGAATTATCTCAATCAAGCTGATTTTTTTAGAAAAGTGTTCTACATGTAAGTATATATGAGTACATATATGAATATGTGTACATACATACAATAAATTGTAAGTTAATTTAGAAATAGATAGCTTCATATCCATCTAAATCAATGTTTAAATTCTTCTTAAGTATTTTAAGATGCTAACATATTTGAGAGAACACTACAATATCACATAACCTAGTTTGATAATTACAGATACATACTAAAGATTTAAACTTAAATCTCCATTGAACTTTGAAATCCTAGAATCTGCAGCAACCTGCTCACTACTGAGTTGGCTTAGCTCTAGTTCCAATTTCATATTTGCACGGAACCAAGAAACTCTACAAAGGTGAACAGCACATCACTGGGTATGGAAGAGCAGGGCCGCGTCTTTTACACCCTCGTGACCTTTGCAGCACGCGGCACTGTCCCTCGCACACATGGCAGGCCACATGACAAATGAGGGAGATACTTTTTAAATACCATACTTGTAAAACAGGACCAGAACAGTTAAACTTTTGTTCTCTGTGCTATCCCGTTAGATCAGGTCAACAAACTTCTTATGTAAAGGACCAGATAGCAAATATTTTAGGCTTTTGGACAAGATTGTTTCTGACAGAACTACTCAACTCCCTCCGAGTAACATGAAAGCAGCTGTAGACAATATATAAACAAATGGACAACATTTAAACAAATGATCCCCTGCTTTAGACCAGTGCTGTCCAACGGATCTTTCCACAGTAATAGAAATATTTTATTATCTGACTATTAAGCCCTTAAACTATGGCTACTGTGACTAAGAAACTGAATTTTTAAATTATTTTAAATGTAAACAGATACATGTGACTAGTGGCTACTGTCCTGACCAGCACTGCATTAGACAACTAACTAGCCAATTTTATTACCTCTGTTCAAAAAACCGAAAAACAGTACCTCTATTCAAAAAACTTAAAGCTAAAGATGAATTCTGTGACTACATTTCAAGGATGAACTGAGAAGAGAAAACATGATGTCAAATTTCTAATAATTCATAGATCCTACCACTAAGTATCAAAATTCGAAAGCAAATTATCTCAGTTCAAGCAGGAGGATACGTGTAGAGTTCCATGTATCTGGACTTCGCCATACTCTGTCTGGTGTACACTTGCTGGATTCCAGCTCTGAGGTCGTCCCAGATCTGGTCAAGGCCAATCTGCTTCAGTCCATGGGGATTCTGACTCCTGTTTGATGACATTGTGAGTAATGTTCTGAAGTCGTCCAGTGCAGCAATCCTTATTCAAAATACAGCTAATTCTCCATTAGATGAAAATATACAGTATCATCCCAAATTTATTCACAGCAGCTCAGAAAAGGATGTCCTTTAACTGCAGAAAATGAAATCTCATTGCAGGCAAACCCGCATTTCCCCGGAGACTACAAGGCTCGCGCGACGTCTCCGCCTGGTCGCTGGGCCCAGGCCCTGGCGAAACCCCCGTCCCGCCAAGGTCGGGCAGCGTCCCTCAGCGCAGGGACCGCCCCGCCTGGAGCTGAGTGCCGAAAGTTGGTTCTAATGGGCTATTTCTTGACGTGGCTACAGATCAGTTCTTTTCTAAGATTGGGCCTAGCTCCGCCCCCTACCTCTCGTTCCGCTCTGTCATCCCCGTCCCCTACTCCACACGAAAGGATCTGGTGTACTCTTTCAACATGGCCCCTTTAGGCAGCGTGATTGATCTTTCCCAGATGTCTGAGTGGAAATGGGAGGTAGGCCAAAGCCGATTCTCTGTCTGAAACAAACCTCGTCCGAGCTCGCCTCCTGCAACCTGGTGGCGGTGCCTGAGAGTGACTCTTTCATCTACCGTCAAAAGTCAAAAAGCTTCTTCATGGGAGAAGACAGCAGCTTCAGAGGCCCGTCCCCTCACCTGGCCCCTCGGCTCATACCCACTCGTGAAGCCGCTATGAGCGAATATTACTCAGTACTATTTTCTCGAAGACAACATCTCTGCCACAACAGCAGCACTCAAAAGCCTCCCGATCGAACGCTAACCAAGGAGCAGTGCTAAACACAAGTGAGCATGCGCACACACCGCTCGCGCCCAAGGGTTCTAGGAGGTGTCCTGCGGGGCCCCGGGTGGACCAATGGTTGCTGATTGCCGTCAGTGGTCCCTAGGGGGAATGAAAGTTGTTTCTCACAGGCTATTTCTTGCCATGGCTACAGATAAGTTCTTTCCTAAGCTTGGGCCTGGCTCCGCCCCCTACTTCTCCATCCACTCTGTCATGCACTTACCCTACTCCACACGGAAAGATCTGCTATCCACTTTTAACATGACCCCTTTTGCAGCTTGATGGATCTTTCCCAGATGTCTGTGTCGGATCTGGTAGCTCAGCCGAAATCCGATTCCATTTCTCAACCAAACCGCTCCCGCGCTCGCCTCCTGCCGCCTGGTGGAGGTTCCCGACCCCTACTCCACACGGAAAGATCAGCTGTCCTCTTTCCACATCACCCTGTTCGGCAGCGTGATGGATCTTTCCCAGATGTCTGAGTCGGATCTGCCAGCTCAGCCGATAGCCGATTCTCTTTCACGAACAAACCGCGTCCACGCTCGCCTCCTGCAGCCCGGTGGAGGTGCCAGAGAGTGACGTTTTCTTCTACGGTCCAAAGTCAAAAACCGTCTTCATGGCAGGAGACAGCAGCTTAACTGGCCAGCCCGCTCACCTGCCCCCTCGACTCTGAGCCACTTGTAAACCTAATACCAGCGATTACTCGGTACTATTCTGTACAAGCCAACCTCTCTGCCACGACCGCACCACTCAAAAGCCTCCCGATCGAACGGTAACCAAGGAGCAGTGCTAAACACAAGTGAGCCCGCGCACACACCGCTCGCGCCCAAGGGTTCTAAGAGGTCTCCTGCGGGGCCCCGGGTTGACCAATGGTTGCGGAGTGACGTCAGCAGTCACTAGGTAGATTGAAAGTTGGTTCTTTTTTTTTTTTTTTTTTGACTTTCTAAAGGGTGAATTTTATGGTATGTGAATTATCTCAATCAAGCTGATTTTTTTAGAAAAGTGTTCTACATGTAAGTATATATGAGTACATATATGAATATGTGTACATACATACAATAAATTGTAAGTTAATTTAGAAATAGACAGCTTCATATCCATCTAAATCAATGTTTAAATTCTTCTTAAGTATTTTAAGATGCTAACATATTTGAGAGAACACTACAATATCACATAACCTAGTTTGATAATTACAGATACATACTAAAGATTTAAACTTAAATCTCCATTGATCTTTGAAATCCTAGAATCTGCAGCAACCTGCTCACTACTCAGTTGGCTTAGCTCTAGTTCCAATTTCATATTTGCACGGAACCAAGAAACTCTACAAAGGTGAACAGCACATCACTGGGTATGGAAGAGCAGGGCCGCGTCTTTTACACCCTCGTGACCTTTGCAGCACGCGGCACTGTCCCTCGCACACATGGCAGGCCACATGACAAATGAGGGAGATACTTTTTAAATACCATACTTGTAAAACAGGACCAGAACAGTTAAACTTTTGTTCTCTGTGCTATCCCGTTAGATCAGGTCAACAAACTTCTTATGTAAAGGACCAGATAGCAAATATTTTAGGCTTTTGGACAAGATTGTTTCTGACAGAACTACTCAACTCCCTCCGAGTAACATGAAAGCAGCTGTAGACAATATATAAACAAATGGACAACATTTAAACAAATGATCCCCTGCTTTAGACCAGTGCTGTCCAACGGATCTTTCCACAGTAATAGAAATATTTTATTATCTGACTATTAAGCCCTTAAACTATGGCTACTGTGACTAAGAAACTGAATTTTTAAATTATTTTAAATGTAAACAGATACATGTGACTAGTGGCTACTGTCCTGACCAGCACTGCATTAGACAACTAACTAGCCAATTTTATTACCTCTGTTCAAAAAACCGAAAAACAGTACCTCTATTCAAAAAACTTAAAGCTAAAGATGAATTCTGTGACTACATTTCAAGGATGAACTGAGAAGAGAAAACATGATGTCAAATTTCTAATAATTCATAGATCCTACCACTAAGTATCAAAATTCGAAAGCAAATTATCTCAGTTCAAGCAGGAGGATACGTGTAGAGTTCCATGTATCTGGACTTCGCCATACTCTGTCTGGTGTACACTTGCTGGATTCCAGCTCTGAGGTCGTCCCAGATCTGGTCAAGGCCAATCTGCTTCAGTCCATGGGGATTCTGACTCCTGTTTGATGACATTGTGAGTAATGTTCTGAAGTCGTCCAGTGCAGCAATCCTTATTCAAAATACAGCTAATTCTCCATTAGATGAAAATATACAGTATCATCCCAAATTTATTCACAGCAGCTCAGAAAAGGATGTCCTTTAACTGCAGAAAATGAAATCTCATTGCAGGCAAACCCGCATTTCCCCGGAGACTACAAGGCTCGCGCGACGTCTCCGCCTGGTCGCTGGGCCCAGGCCCTGGCGAAACCCCCGTCCCGCCAAGGTCGGGCAGCGTCCCTCAGCGCAGGGACCGCCCCGCCTGGAGCTGAGTGCCGAAAGTTGGTTCTAATGGGCTATTTCTTGACGTGGCTACAGATCAGTTCTTTTCTAAGATTGGGCCTAGCTCCGCCCCCTACCTCTCGTTCCGCTCTGTCATCCCCGTCCCCTACTCCACACGAAAGGATCTGGTGTACTCTTTCAACATGGCCCCTTTAGGCAGCGTGATTGATCTTTCCCAGATGTCTGAGTGGAAATGGGAGGTAGGCCAAAGCCGATTCTCTGTCTGAAACAAACCTCGTCCGAGCTCGCCTCCTGCAACCTGGTGGCGGTGCCTGAGAGTGACTCTTTCATCTACCGTCAAAAGTCAAAAAGCTTCTTCATGGGAGAAGACAGCAGCTTCAGAGGCCCGTCCCCTCACCTGGCCCCTCGGCTCATACCCACTCGTGAAGCCGCTATGAGCGAATATTACTCAGTACTATTTTCTCGAAGACAACATCTCTGCCACAACAGCAGCACTCAAAAGCCTCCCGATCGAACGCTAACCAAGGAGCAGTGCTAAACACAAGTGAGCATGCGCACACACCGCTCGCGCCCAAGGGTTCTAGGAGGTGTCCTGCGGGGCCCCGGGTGGACCAATGGTTGCTGATTGCCGTCAGTGGTCCCTAGGGGGAATGAAAGTTGTTTCTCACGGGCTATTTCTTGCCATGGCTACAGATAAGTTCTTTCCTAAGCTTGGGCCTGGCTCCGCCCCCTACTTCTCCATCCACTCTGTCATCCACTTACCCTACTCCACACGGAAAGATCTGCTATCCACTTTTAACATGACCCCTTTTGCAGCTTGATGGATCTTTCCCAGATGTCTGTGTCGGATCTGGTAGCTCAGCCGAAATCCGATGCCATTTCTCAACCAAACCGCTCCCGCGCTCGCCTCCTGCCGCCTGGTGGAGGTTCCCGACCCCTACTCCACACGGAAAGATCAGCTGTCCTCTTTCCACATCACCCTGTTTGGCAGCGTGATGGATCTTTCCCAGATGTCTGAGTCGGATCTGCCAGCTCAGCCGATAGCCGATTCTCTTTCACGAACAAACCGCGTCCACGCTCGCCTCCTGCAGCCCGGTGGAGGTGCCAGAGAGTGACGTTTTCTTCTACGGTCCAAAGTCAAAAACCGTCTTCATGGCAGGAGACAGCAGCTTAACTGGCCAGCCCGCTCACCTGCCCCCTCGACTCTGAGCCACTTGTAAACCTAATACCAGCGATTACTCGGTACTATTCTGTAGAAGCCAACCTCTCTGCCACGACCGCACCACTCAAAAGCCTCCCGATCGAACGGTAACCAAGGAGCAGTGCTAAACACAAGTGAGAACGCGCACACACCGCTCGTGCCCGAGGGTTCTAAGAGGTCTCCTGCGGGGCCCCGGGTTGACCAATGGATGCTGAGTGACGTCAGCAGTCACTAAGGATATTGAAAGATGGTTCTAATGGGCTATTACTTGACGTGGCCACAGATCAGTTCTTTCCTAAGCTTGGGCCTGGCTCCGCCCCCTACTTCTCCATCCACTCTGTCATGCACTTACCCTACTCCACACGGAAAGATCTGCTATCCACTTTTAACATGACCCCTTTTGCAGCTTGATGGATCTTTCCCAGATGTCTGTGTCGGATCTGGTAGCTCAGCCGAAATCCGATTCCATTTCTCAACCAAACCGCTCCCGCGCTCGCCTCCTGCCGCCTGGTGGAGGTTCCCGACCCCTACTCCACAGGGAAAGATCAGCTGTCCTCTTTCCACATCACCCTGTTCGGCAGCGTGATGGATCTTTCCCAGATGTCTGAGTCGGATCTGCCAGCTCAGCCGATAGCCGATTCTCTTTCACGAACAAACCGCGTCCACGCTCGCCTCCTGCAGCCCGGTGGAGGTGCCAGAGAGTGACGTTTTCTTCTACGGTCCAAAGTCAAAAACCGTCTTCATGGCAGGAGACAGCAGCTTAACTGGCCAGCCCGCTCACCTGCCCCCTCGACTCTGAGCCACTTGTAAACCTAATACCAGCGATTACTCGGTACTCTTCTGTACAAGCCAACCTCTCTGCCACGACCGCACCACTCAAAAGCCTCCCGATCGAACGGTAACCAAGGAGCAGTGCTAAACACAAGTGAGCCCGCGCACACAACGCTCGCGCCCAAGGGTTCTAAGAGGTCTCCTGCGGGGCCCCGGGTTGACCAATGGTTGCGGAGTGACGTCAGCAGTCACTAGGTAGATTGAAAGTTGGTTTTTTTTTTTTTTTTTTTTGACTTTCTAAAGGGTGAATTTTATGGTATGTGAATTATCTCAATCAAGCTGTTTTTTTAGAAAAGTGTTCTACATGTAAGTATATATGAGTACATATATGAATATGTGTACATACATACAATAAATTGTAAGTTAATTTAGAAATAGACAGCTTCATATCCATCTAAATCAATGTTTAAATTCTTCTTAAGGATTTTAAGATGCTAACATATTTGAGAGAACACTACAATATCACATAACCTAGTTTGATAATTACAGATACATACTAAAGATTTAAACTTAAATCTCCATTGAACTTTGAAATCCTAGAATCTGCAGCAACCTGCTCACTACTGAGTTGGCTTAGCTCTAGTTCCAATTTCATATTTGCACGGAACCAAGAAACTCTACAAAGGTGAACAGCACATCACTGGGTATGGAAGAGCAGGGCCGCGTCTTTTACACCCTCGTGACCTTTGCAGCACGCGGCACTGTCCCTCGCACACATGGCAGGCCACATGACAAATGAGGGAGATACTTTTTAAATACCATACTTGTAAAACAGGACCAGAACAGTTAAACTTTTGTTCTCTGTGCTATCCCGTTAGATCAGGTCAACAAACTTCTTATGTAAAGGACCAGATAGCAAATATTTTAGGCTTTTGGACAAGATTGTTTCTGACAGAACTACTCAACTCCCTCCGAGTAACATGAAAGCAGCTGTAGACAATATATAAACAAATGGACAACATTTAAACAAATGATCCCCTGCTTTAGACCAGTGCTGTCCAACGGATCTTTCCACAGTAATAGAAATATTTTATTATCTGACTATTAAGCCCTTAAACTATGGCTACTGTGACTAAGAAACTGAATTTTTAAATTATTTTAAATGTAAACAGATACATGTGACTAGTGGCTACTGTCCTGACCAGCACTGCATTAGACAACTAACTAGCCAATTTTATTACCTCTGTTCAAAAAACCGAAAAACAGTACCTCTATTCAAAAAACTTAAAGCTAAAGATGAATTCTGTGACTACATTTCAAGGATGAACTGAGAAGAGAAAACATGATGTCAAATTTCTAATAATTCATAGATCCTACCACTAAGTATCAAAATTCGAAAGCAAATTATCTCAGTTCAAGCAGGAGGATACGTGTAGAGTTCCATGTATCTGGACTTCGCCATACTCTGTCTGGTGTACACTTGCTGGATTCCAGCTCTGAGGTCGTCCCGGATCTGGTCAAGGCCAATCTGCTTCAGTCCATGGGGATTCTGACTCCTGTTTGATGACATTGTGAGTAATGTTCTGAAGTCGTCCAGTGCAGCAATCCTTATTCAAAATACAGCTAATTCTCCATTAGATGAAAATATACAGTATCATCCCAAATTTATTCACAGCAGCTCAGAAAAGGATGTCCTTTAACTGCAGAAAATGAAATCTCATTGCAGGCAAACCCGCATTTCCCCGGAGACTACAAGGCTCGCGCGACGTCTCCGCCTGGTCGCTGGGCCCAGGCCCTGGCGAAACCCCCGTCCCGCCAAGGTCGGGCAGCGTCCCTCAGCGCAGGGACCGCCCCGCCTGGAGCTGAGTGCCGAAAGTTGGTTCTAATGGGCTATTTCTTGACGTGGCTACAGATCAGTTCTTTTCTAAGATTGGGCCTAGCTCCGCCCCCTACCTCTCGTTCCGCTCTGTCATCCCCGTCCCCTACTCCACACGAAAGGATCTGGTGTACTCTTTCAACATGGCCCCTTTAGGCAGCGTGATTGATCTTTCCCAGATGTCTGAGTGGAAATGGGAGGTAGGCCAAAGCCGATTCTCTGTCTGAAACAAACCTCGTCCGAGCTCGCCTCCTGCAACCTGGTGGCGGTGCCTGAGAGTGACTCTTTCATCTACCGTCAAAAGTCAAAAAGCTTCTTCATGGGAGAAGACAGCAGCTTCAGAGGCCCGTCCCCTCACCTGGCCCCTCGGCTCATACCCACTCGTGAAGCCGCTATGAGCGAATATTACTCAGTACTATTTTCTCGAAGACAACATCTCTGCCACAACAGCAGCACTCAAAAGCCTCCCGATCGAACGCTAACCAAGGAGCAGTGCTAAACACAAGTGAGCATGCGCACACACCGCTCGCGCCCAAGGGTTCTAGGAGGTGTCCTGCGGGGCCCCGGGTGGACCAATGGTTGCTGATTGCCGTCAGTGGTCCCTAGGGGGAATGAAAGTTGTTTCTCACGGGCTATTTCTTGCCATGGCTACAGATAAGTTCTTTCCTAAGCTTGGGCCTGGCTCCGCCCCCTACTTCTCCATCCACTCTGTCATCCACTTACCCTACTCCACACGGAAAGATCTGCTATCCACTTTTAACATGACCCCTTTTGCAGCTTGATGGATCTTTCCCAGATGTCTGTGTCGGATCTGGTAGCTCAGCCGAAATCCGATGCCATTTCTCAACCAAACCGCTCCCGCGCTCGCCTCCTGCCGCCTGGTGGAGGTTCCCGACCCCTACTCCACACGGAAAGATCAGCTGTCCTCTTTCCACATCACCCTGTTTGGCAGCGTGATGGATCTTTCCCAGATGTCTGAGTCGGATCTGCCAGCTCAGCCGATAGCCGATTCTCTTTCACGAACAAACCGCGTCCACGCTCGCCTCCTGCAGCCCGGTGGAGGTGCCAGAGAGTGACGTTTTCTTCTACGGTCCAAAGTCAAAAACCGTCTTCATGGCAGGAGACAGCAGCTTAACTGGCCAGCCCGCTCACCTGCCCCCTCGACTCTGAGCCACTTGTAAACCTAATACCAGCGATTACTCGGTACTATTCTGTAGAAGCCAACCTCTCTGCCACGACCGCACCACTCAAAAGCCTCCCGATCGAACGCTAACCAAGGAGCAGTGCTAAACACAAGTGAGAACGCGCACACACCGCTCGTGCCCGAGGGTTCTAAGAGGTCTCCTGCGGGGCCCCGGGTTGACCAATGGATGCTGAGTGACGTCAGCAGTCACTAAGGATATTGAAAGATGGTTCTAATGGGCTATTACTTGACGTGGCCACAGATCAGTTCTTTCCTAAGCTTGGGCCTGGCTCCGCCCCCTACTTCTCCATCCACTCTGTCATGCACTTACCCTACTCCACACGGAAAGATCTGCTATCCACTTTTAACATGACCCCTTTTGCAGCTTGATGGATCTTTCCCAGATGTCTGTGTCGGATCTGGTAGCTCAGCCGAAATCCGATTCCATTTCTCAACCAAACCGCTCCCGCGCTCGCCTCCTGCCGCCTGGTGGAGGTTCCCGACCCCTACTCCACAGGGAAAGATCAGCTGTCCTCTTTCCACATCACCCTGTTCGGCAGCGTGATGGATCTTTCCCAGATGTCTGAGTCGGATCTGCCAGCTCAGCCGATAGCCGATTCTCTTTCACGAACAAACCGCGTCCACGCTCGCCTCCTGCAGCCCGGTGGAGGTGCCAGAGAGTGACGTTTTCTTCTACGGTCCAAAGTCAAAAACCGTCTTCATGGCAGGAGACAGCAGCTTAACTGGCCAGCCCGCTCACCTGCCCCCTCGACTCTGAGCCACTTGTAAACCTAATACCAGCGATTACTCGGTACTCTTCTGTACAAGCCAACCTCTCTGCCACGACCGCACCACTCAAAAGCCTCCCGATCGAACGGTAACCAAGGAGCAGTGCTAAACACAAGTGAGCCCGCGCAAACAACGCTCGCGCCCAAGGGTTCTAAGAGGTCTCCTGCGGGGCCCCGGGTTGACCAATGGTTGCGGAGTGACGTCAGCAGTCACTAGGTAGATTGAAAGTTGGTTTTTTTTTTTTTTTTTTTGACTTTCTAAAGGGTGAATTTTATGGTATGTGAATTATCTCAATCAAGCTGTTTTTTTAGAAAAGTGTTCTACATGTAAGTATATATGAGTACATATATGAATATGTGTACATACATACAATAAATTGTAAGTTAATTTAGAAATAGACAGCTTCATATCCATCTAAATCAATGTTTAAATTCTTCTTAAGGATTTTAAGATGCTAACATATTTGAGAGAACACTACAATATCACATAACCTAGTTTGATAATTACAGATACATACTAAAGATTTAAACTTAAATCTCCATTGAACTTTGAAATCCTAGAATCTGCAGCAACCTGCTCACTACTGAGTTGGCTTAGCTCTAGTTCCAATTTCATATTTGCACGGAACCAAGAAACTCTACAAAGGTGAACAGCACATCACTGGGTATGGAAGAGCAGGGCCGCGTCTTTTACACCCTCGTGACCTTTGCAGCACGCGGCACTGTCCCTCGCACACATGGCAGGCCACATGACAAATGAGGGAGATACTTTTTAAATACCATACTTGTAAAACAGGACCAGAACAGTTAAACTTTTGTTCTCTGTGCTATCCCGTTAGATCAGGTCAACAAACTTCTTATGTAAAGGACCAGATAGCAAATATTTTAGGCTTTTGGACAAGATTGTTTCTGACAGAACTACTCAACTCCCTCCGAGTAACATGAAAGCAGCTGTAGACAATATATAAACAAATGGACAACATTTAAACAAATGATCCCCTGCTTTAGACCAGTGCTGTCCAACGGATCTTTCCACAGTAATAGAAATATTTTATTATCTGACTATTAAGCCCTTAAACTATGGCTACTGTGACTAAGAAACTGAATTTTTAAATTATTTTAAATGTAAACAGATACATGTGACTAGTGGCTACTGTCCTGACCAGCACTGCATTAGACAACTAACTAGCCAATTTTATTACCTCTGTTCAAAAAACCGAAAAACAGTACCTCTATTCAAAAAACTTAAAGCTAAAGATGAATTCTGTGACTACATTTCAAGGATGAACTGAGAAGAGAAAACATGATGTCAAATTTCTAATAATTCATAGATCCTACCACTAAGTATCAAAATTCGAAAGCAAATTATCTCAGTTCAAGCAGGAGGATACGTGTAGAGTTCCATGTATCTGGACTTCGCCATACTCTGTCTGGTGTACACTTGCTGGATTCCAGCTCTGAGGTCGTCCCAGATCTGGTCAAGGCCAATCTGCTTCAGTCCATGGGGATTCTGACTCCTGTTTGATGACATTGTGAGTAATGTTCTGAAGTCGTCCAGTGCAGCAATCCTTATTCAAAATACAGCTAATTCTCCATTAGATGAAAATATACAGTATCATCCCAAATTTATTCACAGCAGCTCAGAAAAGGATGTCCTTTAACTGCAGAAAATGAAATCTCATTGCAGGCAAACCCGCATTTCCCCGGAGACTACAAGGCTCGCGCGACGTCTCCGCCTGGTCGCTGGGCCCAGGCCCTGGCGAAACCCCCGTCCCGCCAAGGTCGGGCAGCGTCCCTCAGCGCAGGGACCGCCCCGCCTGGAGCTGAGTGCCGAAAGTTGGTTCTAATGGGCTATTTCTTGACGTGGCTACAGATCAGTTCTTTTCTAAGATTGGGCCTAGCTCCGCCCCCTACCTCTCGTTCCGCTCTGTCATCCCCGTCCCCTACTCCACACGAAAGGATCTGGTGTACTCTTTCAACATGGCCCCTTTAGGCAGCGTGATTGATCTTTCCCAGATGTCTGAGTGGAAATGGGAGGTAGGCCAAAGCCGATTCTCTGTCTGAAACAAACCTCGTCCGAGCTCGCCTCCTGCAACCTGGTGGCGGTGCCTGAGAGTGACTCTTTCATCTACCGTCAAAAGTCAAAAAGCTTCTTCATGGGAGAAGACAGCAGCTTCAGAGGCCCGTCCCCTCACCTGGCCCCTCGGCTCATACCCACTCGTGAAGCCGCTATGAGCGAATATTACTCAGTACTATTTTCTCGAAGACAACATCTCTGCCACAACAGCAGCACTCAAAAGCCTCCCGATCGAACGCTAACCAAGGAGCAGTGCTAAACACAAGTGAGCATGCGCACACACCGCTCGCGCCCAAGGGTTCTAGGAGGTGTCCTGCGGGGCCCCGGGTGGACCAATGGTTGCTGATTGCCGTCAGTGGTCCCTAGGGGGAATGAAAGTTGTTTCTCACGGGCTATTTCTTGCCATGGCTACAGATAAGTTCTTTCCTAAGCTTGGGCCTGGCTCCGCCCCCTACTTCTCCATCCACTCTGTCATCCACTTACCCTACTCCACACGGAAAGATCTGCTATCCACTTTTAACATGACCCCTTTTGCAGCTTGATGGATCTTTCCCAGATGTCTGTGTCGGATCTGGTAGCTCAGCCGAAATCCGATGCCATTTCTCAACCAAACCGCTCCCGCGCTCGCCTCCTGCCGCCTGGTGGAGGTTCCCGACCCCTACTCCACACGGAAAGATCAGCTGTCCTCTTTCCACATCACCCTGTTTGGCAGCGTGATGGATCTTTCCCAGATGTCTGAGTCGGATCTGCCAGCTCAGCCGATAGCCGATTCTCTTTCACGAACAAACCGCGTCCACGCTCGCCTCCTGCAGCCCGGTGGAGGTGCCAGAGAGTGACGTTTTCTTCTACGGTCCAAAGTCAAAAACCGTCTTCATGGCAGGAGACAGCAGCTTAACTGGCCAGCCCGCTCACCTGCCCCCTCGACTCTGAGCCACTTGTAAACCTAATACCAGCGATTACTCGGTACTATTCTGTAGAAGCCAACCTCTCTGCCACGACCGCACCACTCAAAAGCCTCCCGATCGAACGGTAACCAAGGAGCAGTGCTAAACACAAGTGAGAACGCGCACACACCGCTCGTGCCCGAGGGTTCTAAGAGGTCTCCTGCGGGGCCCCGGGTTGACCAATGGATGCTGAGTGACGTCAGCAGTCACTAAGGATATTGAAAGATGGTTCTAATGGGCTATTACTTGACGTGGCCACAGATCAGTTCTTTCCTAAGCTTGGGCCTGGCTCCGCCCCCTACTTCTCCATCCACTCTGTCATGCACTTACCCTACTCCACACGGAAAGATCTGCTATCCACTTTTAACATGACCCCTTTTGCAGCTTGATGGATCTTTCCCAGATGTCTGTGTCGGATCTGGTAGCTCAGCCGAAATCCGATTCCATTTCTCAACCAAACCGCTCCCGCGCTCGCCTCCTGCCGCCTGGTGGAGGTTCCCGACCCCTACTCCACACGGAAAGATCAGCTGTCCTCTTTCCACATCACCCTGTTCGGCAGCGTGATGGATCTTTCCCAGATGTCTGAGTCGGATCTGCCAGCTCAGCCGATAGCCGATTCTCTTTCACGAACAAACCGCGTCCACGCTCGCCTCCTGCAGCCCGGTGGAGGTGCCAGAGAGTGACGTTTTCTTCTACGGTCCAAAGTCAAAAACCGTCTTCATGGCAGGAGACAGCAGCTTAACTGGCCAGCCCGCTCACCTGCCCCCTCGACTCTGAGCCACTTGTAAACCTAATACCAGCGATTACTCGGTACTCTTCTGTACAAGCCAACCTCTCTGCCACGACCGCACCACTCAAAAGCCTCCCGATCGAACGGTAACCAAGGAGCAGTGCTAAACACAAGTGAGCCCGCGCACACAACGCTCGCGCCCAAGGGTTCTAAGAGGTCTCCTGCGGGGCCCCGGGTTGACCAATGGTTGCGGAGTGACGTCAGCAGTCACTAGGTAGATTGAAAGTTGGTTCTTTTTTTTTTTTTTTTTTGACTTTCTAAAGGGTGAATTTTATGGTATGTGAATTATCTCAATCAAGCTGATTTTTTTAGAAAAGTGTTCTACATGTAAGTATATATGAGTACATATATGAATATGTGTACATACATACAATAAATTGTAAGTTAATTTAGAAATAGACAGCTTCATATCCATCTAAATCAATGTTTAAATTCTTCTTAAGGATTTTAAGATGCTAACATATTTGAGAGAACACTACAGTATCACATAACCTAGTTTGATAATTACAGATACATACTAAAGATTTAAACTTAAATCTCCATTGAACTTTGAAATCCTAGAATCTGCAGCAACCTGCTCACTACTGAGTTGGCTTAGCTCTAGTTCCAATTTCATATTTGCACGGAACCAAGAAACTCTACAAAGGTGAACAGCACATCACTGGGTATGGAAGAGCAGGGCCGCGTCTTTTACACCCTCGTGACCTTTGCAGCACGCGGCACTGTCCCTCGCACACATGGCAGGCCACATGACAAATGAGGGAGATACTTTTTAAATACCATACTTGTAAAACAGGACCAGAACAGTTAAACTTTTGTTCTCTGTGCTATCCCGTTAGATCAGGTCAACAAACTTCTTATGTAAAGGACCAGATAGCAAATATTTTAGGCTTTTGGACAAGATTGTTTCTGACAGAACTACTCAACTCCCTCCGAGTAACATGAAAGCAGCTGTAGACAATATATAAACAAATGGACAACATTTAAACAAATGATCCCCTGCTTTAGACCAGTGCTGTCCAACGGATCTTTCCACAGTAATAGAAATATTTTATTATCTGACTATTAAGCCCTTAAACTATGGCTACTGTGACTAAGAAACTGAATTTTTAAATTATTTTAAATGTAAACAGATACATGTGACTAGTGGCTACTGTCCTGACCAGCACTGCATTAGACAACTAACTAGCCAATTTTATTACCTCTGTTCAAAAAACCGAAAAACAGTACCTCTATTCAAAAAACTTAAAGCTAAAGATGAATTCTGTGACTACATTTCAAGGATGAACTGAGAAGAGAAAACATGATGTCAAATTTCTAATAATTCATAGATCCTACCACTAAGTATCAAAATTCGAAAGCAAATTATCTCAGTTCAAGCAGGAGGATACGTGTAGAGTTCCATGTATCTGGACTTCGCCATACTCTGTCTGGTGTACACTTGCTGGATTCCAGCTCTGAGGTCGTCCCGGATCTGGTCAAGGCCAATCTGCTTCAGTCCATGGGGATTCTGACTCCTGTTTGATGACATTGTGAGTAATGTTCTGAAGTCGTCCAGTGCAGCAATCCTTATTCAAAATACAGCTAATTCTCCATTAGATGAAAATATACAGTATCATCCCAAATTTATTCACAGCAGCTCAGAAAAGGATGTCCTTTAACTGCAGAAAATGAAATCTCATTGCAGGCAAACCCGCATTTCCCCGGAGACTACAAGGCTCGCGCGACGTCTCCGCCTGGTCGCTGGGCCCAGGCCCTGGCGAAACCCCCGTCCCGCCAAGGTCGGGCAGCGTCCCTCAGCGCAGGGACCGCCCCGCCTGGAGCTGAGTGCCGAAAGTTGGTTCTAATGGGCTATTTCTTGACGTGGCTACAGATCAGTTCTTTTCTAAGATTGGGCCTAGCTCCGCCCCCTACCTCTCGTTCCGCTCTGTCATCCCCGTCCCCTACTCCACACGAAAGGATCTGGTGTACTCTTTCAACATGGCCCCTTTAGGCAGCGTGATTGATCTTTCCCAGATGTCTGAGTGGAAATGGGAGGTAGGCCAAAGCCGATTCTCTGTCTGAAACAAACCTCGTCCGAGCTCGCCTCCTGCAACCTGGTGGCGGTGCCTGAGAGTGACTCTTTCATCTACGGTCAAAAGTCAAAAAGCTTCTTCATGGGAGAAGACAGCAGCTTCAGAGGCCCGTCCCCTCACCTGGCCCCTCGGCTCATACCCACTCGTGAAGCCGCTATGAGCGAATATTACTCAGTACTATTTTCTCGAAGACAACATCTCAGCCACAACAGCACCACTCAAAAGCCTCCCGATCGAACGCTAACCAAGGAGCAGTGCTAAACACAGGTGACCACGCGCACACACCGCTCACGCCCAAGGGTTACAGGAGGTGTCCTGCGGGGCCCCGGGTGGACCAATGGTTGCTGATTGCCGTCAGTGGTCCCTAGGGGGAATGAAAGTTGTTTCTCACGGGCTATTTCTTGCCATGGCTACAGATAAGTTCTTTCCTAAGCTTGGGCCTGGCTCCGCCCCCTACTTCTCCATCCACTCTGTCATGCACTTACCCTACTCCACACGGAAAGATCTGCTATCCACTTTTAACATGACCCCTTTTGCAGCTTGATGGATCTTTCCCAGATGTCTGTGTCGGATCTGGTAGCTCAGCCGAAATCCGATTCCATTTCTCAACCAAACCGCTCCCGCGCTCGCCTCCTGCCGCCTGGTGGAGGTTCCCGACCCCTACTCCACACGGAAAGATCAGCTGTCCTCTTTCCACATCACCCTGTTTGGCAGCGTGATGGATCTTTCCCAGATGTCTGAGTCGGATCTGCCAGCTCAGCCGATAGCCGATTCTCTTTCACGAACAAACCGCGTCCACGCTCGCCTCCTGCAGCCCGGTGGAGGTGCCAGAGAGTGACGTTTTCTTCTACGGTCCAAAGTCAAAAACCGTCTTCATGGCAGGAGACAGCAGCTTAACTGGCCAGCCCGCTCACCTGCCCCCTCGACTCTGAGCCACTTGTAAACCTAATACCAGCGATTACTCGGTACTATTCTGTAGAAGCCAACCTCTCTGCCACGACCGCACCACACAAAAGCCTCCCGATCGAACGGTAACCAAGGAGCAGTGCTAAACACAAGTGAGAACGCGCACACACCGCTCGTGCCCGAGGGTTCTAAGAGGTCTCCTGCGGGGCCCCGGGTTGACCAATGGATGCTGAGTGACGTCAGCAGTCACTAAGGATATTGAAAGATGGTTCTAATGGGCTATTACTTGACGTGGCCACAGATCAGTTCTTTCCTAAGCTTGGGCCTGGCTCCGCCCCCTACTTCTCAATCCACTCTGTCATGCACTTACCCTACTCCACACGGAAAGATCTGCTATCCACTTTTAACATGACCCCTTTTGCAGCTTGATGGATCTTTCCCAGATGTCTGTGTCGGATCTGGTAGCTCAGCCGAAATCCGATTCCATTTCTCAACCAAACCGCTCCCACGCTCGCCTCCTGCCGCCTGGTGGAGGTTCCCGACCCCTACTCCACAGGGAAAGATCAGCTGTCCTCTTTCCACATCACCCTGTTCGGCAGCGTGATGGATCTTTCCCAGATGTCTGAGTCGGATCTGCCAGCTCAGCCGATAGCCGATTCTCTTTCACGAACAAACCGCGTCCACGCTCACCTCCTGCAGCCCGGTGGAGGTGGCAGAGAGTGACGTTTTCTTCTACGGTCCAAAGTCAAAAACCGTCTTCATGGCAGGAGACAGCAGCTTAACTGGCCAGCCCGCTCACCTGCCCCCTCGACTCTGAGCCACTTGTAAACCTAATACCAGCGATTACTCGGTACTCTTCTGTACAAGCCAACCTCTCTGCCACGACCGCACCACTCAAAAGCCTCCCGATCTAACGGTAACCAAGGAGCAGTGCTAAACACAACTGAGCCCGCGCACACACCGCTCGCGCCCAAGGGTTCTAAGAGGTCTCCTGCGGGACCCCGGGTTGACCAATGGTTGCGGAGTGACGTCAGCAGTCACTAGGTAGATTGAAAGTTGGTTTTTTTTTTTTTTTTTTTTGACTTTCTAAAGGGTGAATTTTATGGTATGTGAATTATCTCAATCAAGCTGATTTTTTTAGAAAAGTGTTCTACATGTAAGTATATATGAGTACATATATGAATATGTGTACATACATACAATAAATTGTAAGTTAATTTAGAAATAGACAGCTTCATATCCATCTAAATCAATGTTTAAATTCTTCTTAAGGATTTTAAGATGCTAACATATTTGAGAGAACACTACAGTATCACATAACCTAGTTTGATAATTACAGATACATACTAAAGATTTAAACTTAAATCTCCATTGAACTTTGAAATCCTAGAATCTGCAGCAACCTGCTCACTACTGAGTTGGCTTAGCTCTAGTTCCAATTTCATATTTGCACGGAACCAAGAAACTCTACAAAGGTGAACAGCACATCACTGGGTATGGAAGAGCAGGGCCGCGTCTTTTACACCCTCGTGACCTTTGCAGCACGCGGCACTGTCCCTCGCACACATGGCAGGCCACATGACAAATGAGGGAGATACTTTTTAAATACCATACTTGTAAAACAGGACCAGAACAGTTAAACTTTTGTTCTCTGTGCTATCCCGTTAGATCAGGTCAACAAACTTCTTATGTAAAGGACCAGATAGCAAATATTTTAGGCTTTTGGACAAGATTGTTTCTGACAGAACTACTCAACTCCCTCCGAGTAACATGAAAGCAGCTGTAGACAATATATAAACAAATGGACAACATTTAAACAAATGATCCCCTGCTTTAGACCAGTGCTGTCCAACGGATCTTTCCACAGTAATAGAAATATTTTATTATCTGACTATTAAGCCCTTAAACTATGGCTACTGTGACTAAGAAACTGAATTTTTAAATTATTTTAAATGTAAACAGATACATGTGACTAGTGGCTACTGTCCTGACCAGCACTGCATTAGACAACTAACTAGCCAATTTTATTACCTCTGTTCAAAAAACCGAAAAACAGTACCTCTATTCAAAAAACTTAAAGCTAAAGATGAATTCTGTGACTACATTTCAAGGATGAACTGAGAAGAGAAAACATGATGTCAAATTTCTAATAATTCATAGATCCTACCACTAAGTATCAAAATTCGAAAGCAAATTATCTCAGTTCAAGCAGGAGGATACGTGTAGAGTTCCATGTATCTGGACTTCGCCATACTCTGTCTGGTGTACACTTGCTGGATTCCAGCTCTGAGGTCGTCCCGGATCTGGTCAAGGCCAATCTGCTTCAGTCCATGGGGATTCTGACTCCTGTTTGATGACATTGTGAGTAATGTTCTGAAGTCGTCCAGTGCAGCAATCCTTATTCAAAATACAGCTAATTCTCCATTAGATGAAAATATACAGTATCATCCCAAATTTATTCACAGCAGCTCAGAAAAGGATGTCCTTTAACTGCAGAAAATGAAATCTCATTGCAGGCAAACCCGCATTTCCCCGGAGACTACAAGGCTCGCGCGACGTCTCCGCCTGGTCGCTGGGCCCAGGCCCTGGCGAAACCCCCGTCCCGCCAAGGTCGGGCAGCGTCCCTCAGCGCAGGGACCGCCCCGCCTGGAGCTGAGTGCCGAAAGTTGGTTCTAATGGGCTATTTCTTGACGTGGCTACAGATCAGTTCTTTTCTAAGATTGGGCCTAGCTCCGCCCCCTACCTCTCGTTCCGCTCTGTCATCCCCGTCCCCTACTCCACACGAAAGGATCTGGTGTACTCTTTCAACATGGCCCCTTTAGGCAGCGTGATTGATCTTTCCCAGATGTCTGAGTGGAAATGGGAGGTAGGCCAAAGCCGATTCTCTGTCTGAAACAAACCTCGTCCGAGCTCGCCTCCTGCAACCTGGTGGCGGTGCCTGAGAGTGACTCTTTCATCTACGGTCAAAAGTCAAAAAGCTTCTTCATGGGAGAAGACAGCAGCTTCAGAGGCCCGTCCCCTCACCTGGCCCCTCGGCTCATACCCACTCGTGAAGCCGCTATGAGCGAATATTACTCAGTACTATTTTCTCGAAGACAACATCTCAGCCACAACAGCACCACTCAAAAGCCTCCCGATCGAACGCTAACCAAGGAGCAGTGCTAAACACAGGTGACCACGCGCACACACCGCTCACGCCCAAGGGTTACAGGAGGTGTCCTGCGGGGCCCCGGGTGGACCAATGGTTGCTGATTGCCGTCAGTGGTCCCTAGGGGGAATGAAAGTTGTTTCTCACGGGCTATTTCTTGCCATGGCTACAGATAAGTTCTTTCCTAAGCTTGGGCCTGGCTCCGCCCCCTACTTCTCCATCCACTCTGTCATGCACTTACCCTACTCCACACGGAAAGATCTGCTATCCACTTTTAACATGACCCCTTTTGCAGCTTGATGGATCTTTCCCAGATGTCTGTGTCGGATCTGGTAGCTCAGCCGAAATCCGATTCCATTTCTCAACCAAACCGCTCCCGCGCTCGCCTCCTGCCGCCTGGTGGAGGTTCCCGACCCCTACTCCACACGGAAAGATCAGCTGTCCTCTTTCCACATCACCCTGTTTGGCAGCGTGATGGATCTTTCCCAGATGTCTGAGTCGGATCTGCCAGCTCAGCCGATAGCCGATTCTCTTTCACGAACAAACCGCGTCCACGCTCGCCTCCTGCAGCCCGGTGGAGGTGCCAGAGAGTGACGTTTTCTTCTACGGTCCAAAGTCAAAAACCGTCTTCATGGCAGGAGACAGCAGCTTAACTGGCCAGCCCGCTCACCTGCCCCCTCGACTCTGAGCCACTTGTAAACCTAATACCAGCGATTACTCGGTACTATTCTGTAGAAGCCAACCTCTCTGCCACGACCGCACCACACAAAAGCCTCCCGATCGAACGGTAACCAAGGAGCAGTGCTAAACACAAGTGAGAACGCGCACACACCGCTCGTGCCCGAGGGTTCTAAGAGGTCTCCTGCGGGGCCCCGGGTTGACCAATGGATGCTGAGTGACGTCAGCAGTCACTAAGGATATTGAAAGATGGTTCTAATGGGCTATTACTTGACGTGGCCACAGATCAGTTCTTTCCTAAGCTTGGGCCTGGCTCCGCCCCCTACTTCTCAATCCACTCTGTCATGCACTTACCCTACTCCACACGGAAAGATCTGCTATCCACTTTTAACATGACCCCTTTTGCAGCTTGATGGATCTTTCCCAGATGTCTGTGTCGGATCTGGTAGCTCAGCCGAAATCCGATTCCATTTCTCAACCAAACCGCTCCCACGCTCGCCTCCTGCCGCCTGGTGGAGGTTCCCGACCCCTACTCCACAGGGAAAGATCAGCTGTCCTCTTTCCACATCACCCTGTTCGGCAGCGTGATGGATCTTTCCCAGATGTCTGAGTCGGATCTGCCAGCTCAGCCGATAGCCGATTCTCTTTCACGAACAAACCGCGTCCACGCTCACCTCCTGCAGCCCGGTGGAGGTGGCAGAGAGTGACGTTTTCTTCTACGGTCCAAAGTCAAAAACCGTCTTCATGGCAGGAGACAGCAGCTTAACTGGCCAGCCCGCTCACCTGCCCCCTCGACTCTGAGCCACTTGTAAACCTAATACCAGCGATTACTCGGTACTCTTCTGTACAAGCCAACCTCTCTGCCACGACCGCACCACTCAAAAGCCTCCCGATCTAACGGTAACCAAGGAGCAGTGCTAAACACAACTGAGCCCGCGCACACACCGCTCGCGCCCAAGGGTTCTAAGAGGTCTCCTGCGGGACCCCGGGTTGACCAATGGTTGCGGAGTGACGTCAGCAGTCACTAGGTAGATTGAAAGTTGGTTTTTTTTTTTTTTTTTTTTGACTTTCTAAAGGGTGAATTTTATGGTATGTGAATTATCTCAATCAAGCTGATTTTTTTAGAAAAGTGTTCTACATGTAAGTATATATGAGTACATATATGAATATGTGTACATACATACAATAAATTGTAAGTTAATTTAGAAATAGACAGCTTCATATCCATCTAAATCAATGTTTAAATTCTTCTTAAGGATTTTAAGATGCTAACATATTTGAGAGAACACTACAGTATCACATAACCTAGTTTGATAATTACAGATACATACTAAAGATTTAAACTTAAATCTCCATTGAACTTTGAAATCCTAGAATCTGCAGCAACCTGCTCACTACTGAGTTGGCTTAGCTCTAGTTCCAATTTCATATTTGCACGGAACCAAGAAACTCTACAAAGGTGAACAGCACATCACTGGGTATGGAAGAGCAGGGCCGCGTCTTTTACACCCTCGTGACCTTTGCAGCACGCGGCACTGTCCCTCGCACACATGGCAGGCCACATGACAAATGAGGGAGATACTTTTTAAATACCATACTTGTAAAACAGGACCAGAACAGTTAAACTTTTGTTCTCTGTGCTATCCCGTTAGATCAGGTCAACAAACTTCTTATGTAAAGGACCAGATAGCAAATATTTTAGGCTTTTGGACAAGATTGTTTCTGACAGAACTACTCAACTCCCTCCGAGTAACATGAAAGCAGCTGTAGACAATATATAAACAAATGGACAACATTTAAACAAATGATCCCCTGCTTTAGACCAGTGCTGTCCAACGGATCTTTCCACAGTAATAGAAATATTTTATTATCTGACTATTAAGCCCTTAAACTATGGCTACTGTGACTAAGAAACTGAATTTTTAAATTATTTTAAATGTAAACAGATACATGTGACTAGTGGCTACTGTCCTGACCAGCACTGCATTAGACAACTAACTAGCCAATTTTATTACCTCTGTTCAAAAAACCGAAAAACAGTACCTCTATTCAAAAAACTTAAAGCTAAAGATGAATTCTGTGACTACATTTCAAGGATGAACTGAGAAGAGAAAACATGATGTCAAATTTCTAATAATTCATAGATCCTACCACTAAGTATCAAAATTCGAAAGCAAATTATCTCAGTTCAAGCAGGAGGATACGTGTAGAGTTCCATGTATCTGGACTTCGCCATACTCTGTCTGGTGTACACTTGCTGGATTCCAGCTCTGAGGTCGTCCCGGATCTGGACAAGGCCAATCTGCTTCAGTCCATGGGGATTCTGACTCCTGTTTGATGACATTGTGAGTAATGTTCTGAAGTCGTCCAGTGCAGCAATCCTTATTCAAAATACAGCTAATTCTCCATTAGATGAAAATATACAGTATCATCCCAAATTTATTCACAGCAGCTCAGAAAAGGATGTCCTTTAACTGCAGAAAATGAAATCTCATTGCAGGCAAACCCGCATTTCCCCGGAGACTACAAGGCTCGCGCGACGTCTCCGCCTGGTCGCTGGGCCCAGGCCCTGGCGAAACCCCCGTCCCGCCAAGGTCGGGCAGCGTCCCTCAGCGCAGGGACCGCCCCGCCTGGAGCTGAGTGCCGAAAGTTGGTTCTAATGGGCTATTTCTTGACGTGGCTACAGATCAGTTCTTTTCTAAGATTGGGCCTAGCTCCGCCCCCTACCTCTCGTTCCGCTCTGTCATCCCCGTCCCCTACTCCACACGAAAGGATCTGGTGTACTATTTCAACATGGCCCCTTTAGGCAGCGTGATTGATCTTTCCCAGATGTCTGAGTGGAAATGGGAGGTAGGCCAAAGCCGATTCTCTGTCTGAAACAAACCTCGTCCGAGCTCGCCTCCTGCAACCTGGTGGCGGTGCCTGAGAGTGACTCTTTCATCTACCGTCAAAAGTCAAAAAGCTTCTTCATGGGAGAAGACAGCAGCTTCAGAGGCCCGTCCCCTCACCTGGCCCCTCGGCTCATACCCACTCGTGAAGCCGCTATGAGCGAATATTACTCAGTACTATTTTCTCGAAGACAACATCTCAGCCACAACAGCACCACTCAAAAGCCTCCCGATCGAACGCTAACCAAGGAGCAGTGCTAAACACAGGTGACCACGCGCACACACCGCTCGCGCCCAAGGGTTACAGGAGGTGTCCTGCGGGGCCCCGGGTGGACCAATGGTTGCTGATTGCCGTCATTGGTCCCTAGGGGGAATGAAAGTTGTTTCTCACGGGCTATTTCTTGCCATGGCTACAGATAAGTTCTTTCCTAAGCTTGGGCCTGGCTCCGCCCCCTACTTGTCCATCCACTCTGTCATGCACTTACCCTACTCCACACGGAAAGATCTGCTATCCACTTTTAACATGACCCCTTTTGCAGCTTGATGGATCTTTCCCAGATGTCTGTGTCGGATCTGGTAGCTCAGCCGAAATCCGATTCCATTTCTCAACCAAACCGCTCCCGCGCTCGCCTCCTGCCGCCTGGTGGAGGTTCCCGACCCCTACTCCACACGGAAAGATCAGCTGTCCTCTTTCCACATCACCCTGTTTGGCAGCGTGATGGATCTTTCCCAGATGTCTGAGTCGGATCTGCCAGCTCAGCCGATAGCCGATTCTCTTTCACGAACAAACCGCGTCCACGCTCGCCTCCTGCAGCCCGGTGGAGGTGCCAGAGAGTGACGTTTTCTTCTACGGTCCAAAGTCAAAAACCGTCTTCATGGCAGGAGACAGCAGCTTAACTGGCCAGCCCGCTCACCTGCCCCCTCGACTCTGAGCCACTTGTAAACCTAATACCAGCGATTACTCGGTACTATTCTGTAGAAGCCAACCTCTCTGCCACGACCGCACCACTCAAAAGCCTCCCGATTGAACGGTAACCAAGGAGCAGTGCTAAACACAAGTGAGAACGCGCACACACCGCTCGTGCCCGAGGGTTCTAAGAGGTCTCCTGCGGGGCCCCGGGTTGACCAATGGATGCTGAGTGACGTCAGCAGTCACTAAGGATATTGAAAGATGGTTCTAATGGGCTATTACTTGACGTGGCCACAGATCAGTTCTTTCCTAAGCTTGGGCCTGGCTCCGCCCCCTACTTCTCCATCCACTCTGTCATGCACTTACCCTACTCCACACGGAAAGATCTGCTATCCACTTTTAACATGACCCCTTTTGCAGCTTGATGGAACTTTCCCAGATGTCTGTGTCGGATCTGGTAGCTCAGCCGAAATCCGATTCCATTTCTCAACCAAACCGCTCCCGCGCTCGCCTCCTGCAGCCTGGTGGAGGTTCCCGACCCCTACTCCACAGGGAAAGATCAGCTGTCCTCTTTCCACATCACGCTGTTTGGCAGCGTGATGGATCTTTCCCAGATGTCCGAGTCGGATCTGCCAGCTCAGCCGATAGCCGATTTTCTTTCACAAACAAACCGCGTCCACGCTCGCCTCCTGCAGCCCGGTGGAGGTGCCAGAGAGTGACGTTTTCTTCTACGGTCCAAAGTCAAAAACCGTCTTCATGGCAGGAGACAGCAGCTTAACTGGCCAGCCCGCTCACCTGCCCCCTCGACTCTGAGCCACTTGTAAACCTAATACCAGCGATTACTCGGTACTATTCTGTACAAGCCAACCTCTCTGCCACGACCGCACCACTCAAAAGCCTCCCGATCGAACGGTAACCAAGGAGCAGTGCTAAACACAAGTGAGCCCGCGCACACACCGCTCGCGCCCAAGGGTTCTAAGAGGTCTCCTGCGGGGCCCCGGGTTGACCAATGGTTGCGGAGTGACGTCAGCAGTCACTAGGTAGATTGAAAGTTGGTTCTTTTTTTTTTTTTTTTTTTTGACTTTCTAAAGGGTGAATTTTATGGTATGTGAATTATCTCAATCAAGCTGATTTTTTTAGAAAAGTGTTCTACATGTAAGTATATATGAGTACATATATGAATATGTGTACATACATACAATAAATTGTAAGTTAATTTAGAAATAGACAGCTTCATATCCATCTAAATCAATGTTTAAATTCTTCTTAAGGATTTTAAGATGCTAACATATTTGAGAGAACACTACAATATCACATAACCTAGTTTGATAATTACAGATACATACTAAAGATTTAAACTTAAATCTCCATTGAACTTTGAAATCCTAGAATCTGCAGCAACCTGCTCACTACTGAGTTGGCTTAGCTCTAGTTCCAATTTCATATTTGCACGGAACCAAGAAACTCTACAAAGGTGAACAGCACATCACTGGGTATGGAAGAGCAGGGCCGCGTCTTTTACACCCTCGTGACCTTTGCAGCACGCGGCACTGTCCCTCGCACACATGGCAGGCCACATGACAAATGAGGGAGATACTTTTTAAATACCATACTTGTAAAACAGGACCAGAACAGTTAAACTTTTGTTCTCTGTGCTATCCCGTTAGATCAGGTCAACAAACTTCTTGTGTAAAGGACCAGATAGCAAATATTTTAGGCTTTTGGACAAGATTGTTTCTGACAGAACTACTCAACTCCCTCCGAGTAACATGAAAGCAGCTGTAGACAATATATAAACAAATGGACAACATTTAAACAAATGATCCCCTGCTTTAGACCAGTGCTGTCCAACGGATCTTTCCACAGTAATAGAAATATTTTATTATCTGACTATTAAGCCCTTAAACTATGGCTACTGTGACTAAGAAACTGAATTTTTAAATTATTTTAAATGTAAACAGATACATGTGACTAGTGGCTACTGTCCTGACCAGCACTGCATTAGACAACTAACTAGCCAATTTTATTACCTCTGTTCAAAAAACCGAAAAACAGTACCTCTATTCAAAAAACTTAAAGCTAAAGATGAATTCTGTGACTACATTTCAAGGATGAACTGAGAAGAGAAAACATGATGTCAAATTTCTAATAATTCATAGATCCTACCACTAAGTATCAAAATTCGAAAGCAAATTATCTCAGTTCAAGCAGGAGGATACGTGTAGAGTTCCATGTATCTGGACTTCGCCATACTCTGTCTGGTGTACACTTGCTGGATTCCAGCTCTGAGGTCGTCCCGGATCTGGTCAAGGCCAATCTGCTTCAGTCCATGGGGATTCTGACTCCTGTTTGATGACATTGTGAGTAATGTTCTGAAGTCGTCCAGTGCAGCAATCCTTATTCAAAATACAGCTAATTCTCCATTAGATGAAAATATACAGTATCATCCCAAATTTATTCACAGCAGCTCAGAAAAGGATGTCCTTTAACTGCAGAAAATGAAATCTCATTGCAGGCAAACCCGCATTTCCCCGGAGACTACAAGGCTCGCGCGACGTCTCCGCCTGGTCGCTGGGCCCAGGCCCTGGCGAAACCCCCGTCCCGCCAAGGTCGGGCAGTGTCCCTCAGCGCAGGGACCGCCCCGCCTGGAGCTGAGTGCCGAAAGTTGGTTCTAATGGGCTATTTCTTGACGTGGCTACAGATCAGTTCTTTTCTAAGATTGGGCCTAGCTCCGCCCCCTACCTCTCGTTCCGCTCTGTCATCCCCGTCCCCTACTCCACACGAAAGGATCTGGTGTACTATTTCAACATGGCCCCTTTAGGCAGCGTGATTGATCTTTCCCAGATGTCTGAGTGGAAATGGGAGGTAGGCCAAAGCCGATTCTCTGTCTGAAACAAACCTCGTCCGAGCTCGCCTCCTGCAACCTGGTGGCGGTGCCTGAGAGTGACTCTTTCATCTACCGTCAAAAGTCAAAAAGCTTCTTCATGGGAGAAGACAGCAGCTTCAGAGGCCCGTCCCCTCACCTGGCCCCTCGGCTCATACCCACTCGTGAAGCCGCTATGAGCGAATATTACTCAGTACTATTTTCTCGAAGACAACATCTCAGCCACAACAGCACCACTCAAAAGCCTCCCGATCGAACGCTAACCAAGGAGCAGTGCTAAACACAGGTGACCACGCGCACACACCGCTCGCGCCCAAGGGTTACAGGAGGTGTCCTGCGGGGCCCCGGGTGGACCAATGGTTGCTGATTGCCGTCAGTGGTCCCTAGGGGGAATGAAAGTTGTTTCTCACGGGCTATTTCTTGCCATGGCTACAGATAAGTTCTTTCCTAAGCTTGGGCCTGGCTCCGCCCCCTACTTGTCCATCCACTCTGTCATGCACTTACCCTACTCCACACGGAAAGATCTGCTATCCACTTTTAACATGACCCCTTTTGCAGCTTGATGGATCTTTCCCAGATGTCTGTGTCGGATCTGGTAGCTCAGCCGAAATCCGATTCCATTTCTCAACCAAACCGCTCCCGCGCTCGCCTCCTGCCGCCTGGTGGAGGTTCCCGACCCCTACTCCACACGGAAAGATCAGCTGTCCTCTTTCCACATCACCCTGTTTGGCAGCGTGATGGATCTTTCCCAGATGTCTGAGTCGGATCTGCCAGCTCAGCCGATAGCCGATTCTCTTTCACGAACAAACCGCGTCCACGCTCGCCTCCTGCAGCCCGGTGGAGGTGCCAGAGAGTGACGTTTTCTTCTACGGTCCAAAGTCAAAAACCGTCTTCATGGCAGGAGACAGCAGCTTAACTGGCCAGCCCGCTCACCTGCCCCCTCGACTCTGAGCCACTTGTAAACCTAATACCAGCGATTACTCGGTACTATTCTGTAGAAGCCAACCTCTCTGCCACGACCGCACCACACAAAAGCCTCCCGATCGAACGGTAACCAAGGAGCAGTGCTAAACACAAGTGAGAACGCGCACACACCGCTCGTGCCCGAGGGTTCTAAGAGGTCTCCTGCGGGGCCCCGGGTTGACCAATGGATGCTGAGTGACGTCAGCAGTCACTAAGGATATTGAAAGATGGTTCTAAAGGGCTATTACTTGACGTGGCCACAGATCAGTTCTTTCCTAAGCTTGGGCCTGGCTCCGCCCCCTACTTCTCAATCCACTCTGTCATGCACTTACCCTACTCCACACGGAAAGATCTGCTATCCACTTTTAACATGACCCCTTTTGCAGCTTGATGGATCTTTCCCAGATGTCTGTGTCGGATCTGGTAGCTCAGCCGAAATCCGATTCCATTTCTCAACCAAACCGCTCCCACGCTCGCCTCCTGCCGCCTGGTGGAGGTTCCCGACCCCTACTCCACAGGGAAAGATCAGCTGTCCTCTTTCCACATCACCCTGTTCGGCAGCGTGATGGATCTTTCCCAGATGTCTGAGTCGGATCTGCCAGCTCAGCCGATAGCCGATTCTCTTTCACGAACAAACCGCGTCCACGCTCACCTCCTGCAGCCCGGTGGAGGTGGCAGAGAGTGACGTTTTCTTCTACGGTCCAAAGTCAAAAACCGTCTTCATGGCAGGAGACAGCAGCTTAACTGGCCAGCCCGCTCACCTGCCCCCTCGACTCTGAGCCACTTGTAAACCTAATACCAGCGATTACTCGGTACTCTTCTGTACAAGCCAACCTCTCTGCCACGACCGCACCACTCAAAAGCCTCCCGATCTAACGGTAACCAAGGAGCAGTGCTAAACACAACTGAGCCCGCGCACACACCGCTCGCGCCCAAGGGTTCTAAGAGGTCTCCTGCAGGGCCCCGGGTTGACCAATGGTTGCGGAGTGACGTCAGCAGTCACTAGGTAGATTGAAAGTTGGTTTTTTTTTTTTTTTTTTTTTTGACTTTCTAAAGGGTGAATTTTATGGTATGTGAATTATCTCAATCAAGCTGATTTTTTTAGAAAAGTGTTCTACATGTAAGTATATATGAGTACATATATGAATATGTGTACATACATACAATAAATTGTAAGTTAATTTAGAAATAGACAGCTTCATATCCATCTAAATCAATGTTTAAATTCTTCTTAAGGATTTTAAGATGCTAACATATTTGAGAGAACACTACAGTATCACATAACCTAGTTTGATAATTACAGATACATACTAAAGATTTAAACTTAAATCTCCATTGAACTTTGAAATCCTAGAATCTGCAGCAACCTGCTCACTACTGAGTTGGCTTAGCTCTAGTTCCAATTTCATATTTGCACGGAACCAAGAAACTCTACAAAGGTGAACAGCACATCACTGGGTATGGAAGAGCAGGGCCGCGTCTTTTACACCCTCGTGACCTTTGCAGCACGCGGCACTGTCCCTCGCACACATGGCAGGCCACATGACAAATGAGGGAGATACTTTTTAAATACCATACTTGTAAAACAGGACCAGAACAGTTAAACTTTTGTTCTCTGTGCTATCCCGTTAGATCAGGTCAACAAACTTCTTATGTAAAGGACCAGATAGCAAATATTTTAGGCTTTTGGACAAGATTGTTTCTGACAGAACTACTCAACTCCCTCCGAGTAACATGAAAGCAGCTGTAGACAATATATAAACAAATGGACAACATTTAAACAAATGATCCCCTGCTTTAGACCAGTGCTGTCCAACGGATCTTTCCACAGTAATAGAAATATTTTATTATCTGACTATTAAGCCCTTAAACTATGGCTACTGTGACTAAGAAACTGAATTTTTAAATTATTTTAAATGTAAACAGATACATGTGACTAGTGGCTACTGTCCTGACCAGCACTGCATTAGACAACTAACTAGCCAATTTTATTACCTCTGTTCAAAAAACCGAAAAACAGTACCTCTATTCAAAAAACTTAAAGCTAAAGATGAATTCTGTGACTACATTTCAAGGATGAACTGAGAAGAGAAAACATGATGTCAAATTTCTAATAATTCATAGATCCTACCACTAAGTATCAAAATTCGAAAGCAAATTATCTCAGTTCAAGCAGGAGGATACGTGTAGAGTTCCATGTATCTGGACTTCGCCATACTCTGTCTGGTGTACACTTGCTGGATTCCAGCTCTGAGGTCGTCCCGGATCTGGTCAAGGCCAATCTGCTTCAGTCCATGGGGATTCTGACTCCTGTTTGATGACATTGTGAGTAATGTTCTGAAGTCGTCCAGTGCAGCAATCCTTATTCAAAATACAGCTAATTCTCCATTAGATGAAAATATACAGTATCATCCCAAATTTATTCACAGCAGCTCAGAAAAGGATGTCCTTTAACTGCAGAAAATGAAATCTCATTGCAGGCAAACCCGCATTTCCCCGGAGACTACAAGGCTCGCGCGACGTCTCCGCCTGGTCGCTGGGCCCAGGCCCTGGCGAAACCCCCGTCCCGCCAAGGTCGGGCAGTGTCCCTCAGCGCAGGGACCGCCCCGCCTGGAGCTGAGTGCCGAAAGTTGGTTCTAATGGGCTATTTCTTGACGTGGCTACAGATCAGTTCTTTTCTAAGATTGGGCCTAGCTCCGCCCCCTACCTCTCGTTCCGCTCTGTCATCCCCGTCCCCTACTCCACACGAAAGGATCTGGTGTACTCTTTCAACATGGCCCCTTTAGGCAGCGTGATTGATCTTTCCCAGATGTCTGAGTGGAAATGGGAGGTAGGCCAAAGCCGATTCTCTGTCTGAAACAAACCTCGTCCGAGCTCGCCTCCTGCAACCTGGTGGCGGTGCCTGAGAGTGACTCTTTCATCTACCGTCAAAAGTCAAAAAGCTTCTTCATGGGAGAAGACAGCAGCTTCAGAGGCCCGTCCCCTCACCTGGCCCCTCGGCTCATACCCACTCGTGAAGCCGCTATGAGCGAATATTACTCAGTACTATTTTCTCGAAGACAACATCTCAGCCACAACAGCACCACTCAAAAGCCTCCCGATCGAACGCTAACCAAGGAGCAGTGCTAAACACAGGTGACCACGCGCACACACCGCTCGCGCCCAAGGGTTACAGGAGGTGTCCTGCGGGGCCCCGGGTGGACCAATGGTTGCTGATTGCCGTCAGTCGTCCCTAGGGGGAATGAAAGTTGTTTCTCACGGGCTATTTCTTGCCATGGCTACAGATAAGTTCTTTCCTAAGCTTGGGCCTGGCTCCGCCCCCTACTTGTCCATCCACTCTGTCATGCACTTACCCTACTCCACACGGAAAGATCTGCTATCCACTTTTAACATGACCCCTTTTGCAGCTTGATGGATCTTTCCCAGATGTCTGTGTCGGATCTGGTAGCTCAGCCGAAATCCGATTCCATTTCTCAACCAAACCGCTCCCGCGCTCGCCTCCTGCCGCCTGGTGGAGGTTCCCGACCCCTACTCCACACGGAAAGATCAGCTGTCCTCTTTCCACATCACCCTGTTTGGCAGCGTGATGGATCTTTCCCAGATGTCTGAGTCGGATCTGCCAGCTCAGCCGATAGCCGATTCTCTTTCACGAACAAACCGCGTCCACGCTCGCCTCCTGCAGCCCGGTGGAGGTGCCAGAGAGTGACGTTTTCTTCTACGGTCCAAAGTCAAAAACCGTCTTCATGGCAGGAGACAGCAGCTTAACTGGCCAGCCCGCTCACCTGCCCCCTCGACTCTGAGCCACTTGTAAACCTAATACCAGCGATTACTCGGTACTATTCTGTAGAAGCCAACCTCTCTGCCACGACCGCACCACTCAAAAGCCTCCCGATCGAACGGTAACCAAGGAGCAGTGCTAAACACAAGTGAGCCCGCGCACACACCGCTCGCGCCCAAGGGTTCTAAGAGGTCTCCTGCGGGGCCCCGGGTTGACCAATGGTTGCGGAGTGACGTCAGCAGTCACTAGGTAGATTGAAAGTTGGTTCTTTTTTTTTTTTTTTTTTTTTGACTTTCTAAAGGGTGAATTTTATGGTATGTGAATTATCTCAATCAAGCTGATTTTTTTAGAAAAGTGTTCTACATGTAAGTATATATGAGTACATATATGAATATGTGTACATACATACAATAAATTGTAAGTTAATTTAGAAATAGACAGCTTCATATCCATCTAAATCAATGTTTAAATTCTTCTTAAGGATTTTAAGATGCTAACATATTTGAGAGAACACTACAATATCACATAACCTAGTTTGATAATTACAGATACATACTAAAGATTTAAACTTAAATCTCCATTGAACTTTGAAATCCTAGAATCTGCAGCAACCTGCTCACTACTGAGTTGGCTTAGCTCTAGTTCCAATTTCATATTTGCACGGAACCAAGAAACTCTACAAAGGTGAACAGCACATCACTGGGTATGGAAGAGCAGGGCCGCGTCTTTTACACCCTCGTGACCTTTGCAGCACGCGGCACTGTCCCTCGCACACATGGCAGGCCACATGACAAATGAGGGAGATACTTTTTAAATACCATACTTGTAAAACAGGACCAGAACAGTTAAACTTTTGTTCTCTGTGCTATCCCGTTAGATCAGGTCAACAAACTTCTTGTGTAAAGGACCAGATAGCAAATATTTTAGGCTTTTGGACAAGATTGTTTCTGACAGAACTACTCAACTCCCTCCGAGTAACATGAAAGCAGCTGTAGACAATATATAAACAAATGGACAACATTTAAACAAATGATCCCCTGCTTTAGACCAGTGCTGTCCAACGGATCTTTCCACAGTAATAGAAATATTTTATTATCTGACTATTAAGCCCTTAAACTATGGCTACTGTGACTAAGAAACTGAATTTTTAAATTATTTTAAATGTAAACAGATACATGTGACTAGTGGCTACTGTCCTGACCAGCACTGCATTAGACAACTAACTAGCCAATTTTATTACCTCTGTTCAAAAAACCGAAAAACAGTACCTCTATTCAAAAAACTTAAAGCTAAAGATGAATTCTGTGACTACATTTCAAGGATGAACTGAGAAGAGAAAACATGATGTCAAATTTCTAATAATTCATAGATCCTACCACTAAGTATCAAAATTCGAAAGCAAATTATCTCAGTTCAAGCAGGAGGATACGTGTAGAGTTCCATGTATCTGGACTTCGCCATACTCTGTCTGGTGTACACTTGCTGGATTCCAGCTCTGAGGTCGTCCCGGATCTGGTCAAGGCCAATCTGCTTCAGTCCATGGGGATTCTGACTCCTGTTTGATGACATTGTGAGTAATGTTCTGAAGTCGTCCAGTGCAGCAATCCTTATTCAAAATACAGCTAATTCTCCATTAGATGAAAATATACAGTATCATCCCAAATTTATTCACAGCAGCTCAGAAAAGGATGTCCTTTAACTGCAGAAAATGAAATCTCATTGCAGGCAAACCCGCATTTCCCCGGAGACTACAAGGCTCGCGCGACGTCTCCGCCTGGTCGCTGGGCCCAGGCCCTGGCGAAACCCCCGTCCCGCCAAGGTTGGGCAGCGTCCCTCAGCGCAGGGACCGCCCCGCCTGGAGCTGAGTGCCGAAAGTTGGTTCTAATGGGCTATTTCTTGACGTGGCTACAGATCAGTTCTTTTCTAAGATTGGGCCTAGCTCCGCCCCCTACCTCTCGTTCCGCTCTGTCATCCCCGTCCCCTACTCCACACGAAAGGATCTGGTGTACTCTTTCAACATGGCCCCTTTAGGCAGCGTGATTGATCTTTCCCAGATGTCTGAGTGGAAATGGGAGGTAGGCCAAAGCCGATTCTCTGTCTGAAACAAACCTCGTCCGAGCTCGCCTCCTGCAACCTGGTGGCGGTGCCTGAGAGTGACTCTTTCATCTACCGTCAAAAGTCAAAAAGCTTCTTCATGGGAGAAGACAGCAGCTTCAGAGGCCCGTCCCCTCACCTGGCCCCTCGGCTCATACCCATTCGTGAAGCCGCTATGAGCGAATATTACTCAGTACTATTTTCTCGAAGACAACATCTCAGCCACAACAGCACCACTCAAAAGCCTCCCGATCGAACGCTAACCAAGGAGCAGTGCTAAACACAGGTGACCACGCGCACACACCGCTCGCGCCCAAGGGTTCCAGGAGGTGTCCTGCGGGGCCCCGGGTGGACCAATGGTTGCTGATTGCCGTCAGTGGTCCCTAGGGGGAATGAAAGTTGTTTCTCACGGGCTATTTCTTGCCATGGCTACAGATAAGTTCTTTCCTAAGCTTGGGCCTGGCTCCGCCCCCTACTTGTCCATCCACTCTGTCATGCACTTACCCTACTCCACACGGAAAGATCTGCTATCCACTTTTAACATGACCCCTTTTGCAGCTTGATGGATCTTTCCCAGATGTCTGTGTCGGATCTGGTAGCTCAGCCGAAATCCGATTCCATTTCTCAACCAAACCGCTCCCGCGCTCGCCTCCTGCCGCCTGGTGGAGGTTCCCGACCCCTACTCCACACGGAAAGATCAGCTGTCCTCTTTCCACATCACCCTGTTTGGCAGCGTGATGGATCTTTCCCAGATGTCTGAGTCGGATCTGCCAGCTCAGCCGATAGCCGATTCTCTTTCACGAACAAACCGCGTCCACGCTCGCCTCCTGCAGCCCGGTGGAGGTGCCAGAGAGTGACGTTTTCTTCTACGGTCCAAAGTCAAAAACCGTCTTCATGGCAGGAGACAGCAGCTTAACTGGCCAGCCCGCTCACCTGCCCCCTCGACTCTGAGCCACTTGTAAACCTAATACCAGCGATTACTCGGTACTATTCTGTAGAAGCCAACCTCTCTGCCACGACCGCACCACTCAAAAGCCTCCCGATTGAACGGTAACCAAGGAGCAGTGCTAAACACAAGTGAGAACGCGCACACACCACTCGTGCCCGAGGGTTCTAAGAGGTCTCCTGCGGGGCCCCGGGTTGACCAATGGATGCTGAGTGACGTCAGCAGTCACTAAGGATAATGAAAGATGGTTCTAATGGGCTATTACTTGACGTGGCCACAGATCAGTTCTTTCCTAAGCTTGGGCCTGGCTCCGCCCCCTACTTCTCAATCCACTCTGTCATGCACTTACCCTACTCCACACGGAAAGATCTGCTATCCACTTTTAACATGACCCCTTTTGCAGCTTGATGGATCTTTCCCAGATGTCTGTGTCGGATCTGGTAGCTCAGCCGAAATCCGATTCCATTTCTCAACCAAACCGCTCCCGCGCTCGCCTCCTGCCGCCTGGTGGAGGTTCCCGACCCCTACTCCACAGGGAAAGATCAGCTGTCCTCTTTCCACATCACCCTGTTCGGCAGCGTGATGGATCTTTCCCAGATGTCTGAGTCGGATCTGCCAGCTCAGCCGATAGCCGATTCTCTTTCACGAACAAACCGCGTCCACGCTCGCCTCCTGCAGCCCGGTGGAGGTGGCAGAGAGTGACGTTTTCTTCTACGGTCCAAAGTCAAAAACCGTCTTCATGGCAGGAGACAGCAGCTTAACTGGCCAGCCCGCTCACCTGCCCCCTCGACTCTGAGCCACTTGTAAACCTAATACCAGCGATTACTCGGTACTCTTCTGTACAAGCCAACCTCTCTGCCACGACCGCACCACTCAAAAGCCTCCCGATCGAACGGTAACCAAGGAGCAGTGCTAAACACAAGTGAGCCCGCGCACACACCGCTCGCGCCCAAGGGTTCTAAGAGGTCTCCTGCGGGGCCCCGGGTTGACCAATGGTTGCGGAGTGACGTCAGCAGTCACTAGGTAGATTGAAAGTTGGTTCTTTTTTTTTTTTTTTTTTTTTGACTTTCTAAAGGGTGAATTTTATGGTATGTGAATTATCTCAATCAAGCTGATTTTTTTAGAAAAGTGTTCTACATGTAAGTATATATGAGTACATATATGAATATGTGTACATACATACAATAAATTGTAAGTTAATTTAGAAATAGACAGCTTCATATCCATCTAAATCAATGTTTAAATTCTTCTTAAGGATTTTAAGATGCTAACATATTTGAGAGAACACTACAATATCACATAACCTAGTTTGATAATTACAGATACATACTAAAGATTTAAACTTAAATCTCCATTGAACTTTGAAATCCTAGAATCTGCAGCAACCTGCTCACTACTGAGTTGGCTTAGCTCTAGTTCCAATTTCATATTTGCACGGAACCAAGAAACTCTACAAAGGTGAACAGCACATCACTGGGTATGGAAGAGCAGGGCCGCGTCTTTTACACCCTCGTGACCTTTGCAGCACGCGGCACTGTCCCTCGCACACATGGCAGGCCACATGACAAATGAGGGAGATACTTTTTAAATACCATACTTGTAAAACAGGACCAGAACAGTTAAACTTTTGTTCTCTGTGCTATCCCGTTAGATCAGGTCAACAAACTTCTTATGTAAAGGACCAGATAGCAAATATTTTAGGCTTTTGGACAAGATTGTTTCTGACAGAACTACTCAACTCCCTCCGAGTAACATGAAAGCAGCTGTAGACAATATATAAACAAATGGACAACATTTAAACAAATGATCCCCTGCTTTAGACCAGTGCTGTCCAACGGATCTTTCCAAAGTAATAGAAATATTTTATTATCTGACTATTAAGCCCTTAAACTATGGCTACTGTGACTAAGAAACTGAATTTTTAAATTATTTTAAATGTAAACAGATACATGTGACTAGTGGCTACTGTCCTGACCAGCACTGCATTAGACAACTAACTAGCCAATTTTATTACCTCTGTTCAAAAAACCGAAAAACAGTACCTCTATTCAAAAAACTTAAAGCTAAAGATGAATTCTGTGACTACATTTCAAGGATGAACTGAGAAGAGAAAACATGATGTCAAATTTCTAATAATTCATAGATCCTACCACTAAGTATCAAAATTCGAAAGCAAATTATCTCAGTTCAAGCAGGAGGATACGTGTAGAGTTCCATGTATCTGGACTTCGCCATACTCTGTCTGGTGTACACTTGCTGGATTCCAGCTCTGAGGTCGTCCCGGATCTGGTCAAGGCCAATCTGCTTCAGTCCATGGGGATTCTGACTCCTGTTTGATGACATTGTGAGTAATGTTCTGAAGTCGTCCAGTGCAGCAATCCTTATTCAAAATACAGCTAATTCTCCATTAGATGAAAATATACAGTATCATCCCAAATTTATTCACAGCAGCTCAGAAAAGGATGTCCTTTAACTGCAGAAAATGAAATCTCATTGCAGGCAAACCCGCATTTCCCCGGAGACTACAAGGCTCGCGCGACGTCTCCGCCTGGTCGCTGGGCCCAGGCCCTGGCGAAACCCCCGTCCCGCCAAGGTCGGGCAGCGTCCCTCAGCGCAGGGACCGCCCCGCCTGGAGCTGAGTGCCGAAAGTTGGTTCTAATGGGCTATTTCTTGACGTGGCTACAGATCAGTTCTTTTCTAAGATTGGGCCTAGCTCCGCCCCCTACCTCTCGTTCCGCTCTGTCATCCCCGTCCCCTACTCCACACGAAAGGATCTGGTGTACTCTTTCAACATGGCCCCTTTAGGCAGCGTGATTGATCTTTCCCAGATGTCTGAGTGGAAATGGGAGGTAGGCCAAAGCCGATTCTCTGTCTGAAACAAACCTCGTCCGAGCTCGCCTCCTGCAACCTGGTGGCGGTGCCTGAGAGTGACTCTTTCATCTACCGTCAAAAGTCAAAAAGCTTCTTCATGGGAGAAGACAGCAGCTTCAGAGGCCCGTCCCCTCACCTGGCCCCTCGGCTCATACCCACTCGTGAAGCCGCTATGAGCGAATATTACTCAGTACTATTTTCTCGAAGACAACATCTCAGCCACAACAGCACCACTCAAAAGCCTCCCGATCGAACGCTAACCAAGGAGCAGTGCTAAACACAGGTGACCACGCGCACACACCGCTCGCGCCCAAGGGTTACAGGAGGTGTCCTGCGGGGCCCCGGGTGGACCAATGGTTGCTGATTGCCGTCAGTGGTCCCTAGGGGGAATGAAAGTTGTTTCTCACGGGCTATTTCTTGCCATGGCTACAGATAAGTTCTTTCCTAAGCTTGGGCCTGGCTCCGCCCCCTACTTGTCCATCCACTCTGTCATGCACTTACCCTACTCCACACGGAAAGATCTGCTATCCACTTTTAACATGACCCCTTTTGCAGCTTGATGGATCTTTCCCAGATGTCTGTGTCGGATCTGGTAGCTCAGCCGAAATCCGATTCCATTTCTCAACCAAACCGCTCCCGCGCTCGCCTCCTGCCGCCTGGTGGAGGTTCCCGACCCCTACTCCACACGGAAAGATCAGCTGTCCTCTTTCCACATCACCCTGTTTGGCAGCGTGATGGATCTTTCCCAGATGTCTGAGTCGGATCTGCCAGCTCAGCCGATAGCCGATTCTCTTTCACGAACAAACCGCGTCCACGCTCGCCTCCTGCAGCCCGGTGGAGGTGCCAGAGAGTGACGTTTTCTTCTACGGTCCAAAGTCAAAAACCGTCTTCATGGCAGGAGACAGCAGCTTAACTGGCCAGCCCGCTCACCTGCCCCCTCGACTCTGAGCCACTTGTAAACCTAATACCAGCGATTACTCGGTACTATTCTGTAGAAGCCAACCTCTCTGCCACGACCGCACCACACAAAAGCCTCCCGATCGAACGGTAACCAAGGAGCAGTGCTAAACACAAGTGAGAACGCGCACACACCGCTCGTGCCCGAGGGTTCTAAGAGGTCTCCTGCGGGGCCCCGGGTTGACCAATGGATGCTGAGTGACGTCAGCAGTCACTAAGGATATTGAAAGATGGTTCTAATGGGCTATTACTTGACGTGGCCACAGATCAGTTCTTTCCTAAGCTTGGGCCTGGCTCCGCCCCCTACTTCTCCATCCACTCTGTCATGCACTTACCCTACTCCACACGGAAAGATCTGCTATCCACTTTTAACATGACCCCTTTTGCAGCTTGATGGATCTTTCCCAGATGTCTGTGTCGGATCTGGTAGCTCAGCCGAAATCCGATTCCATTTCTCAACCAAACCGCTCCCACGCTCGCCTCCTGCCGCCTGGTGGAGGTTCCCGACCCCTACTCCACAGGGAAAGATCAGCTGTCCTCTTTCCACATCACCCTGTTCGGCAGCGTGATGGATCTTTCCCAGATGTCTGAGTCGGATCTGCCAGCTCAGCCGATAGCCGATTCTCTTTCACGAACAAACCGCGTCCACGCTCACCTCCTGCAGCCCGGTGGAGGTGGCAGAGAGTGACGTTTTCTTCTACGGTCCAAAGTCAAAAACCGTCTTCATGGCAGGAGACAGCAGCTTAACTGGCCAGCCCGCTCACCTGCCCCCTCGACTCTGAGCCACTTGTAAACCTAATACCAGCGATTACTCGGTACTCTTCTGTACAAGCCAACCTCTCTGCCACGACCGCACCACTCAAAAGCCTCCCGATCGAACGGTAACCAAGGAGCAGTGCTAAACACAACTGAGCCCGCGCACACACCGCTCGCGCCCAAGGTTTCTAAGAGGTCTCCTGCGGGGCCCCGGGTTGACCAATGGTTGCGGAGTGACGTCAGCAGTCACTAGGTAGATTGAAAGTTGGTTTTTTTTTTTTTTTTTTTTGACTTTCTAAAGGGTGAATTTTATGGTATGTGAATTATCTCAATCAAGCTGATTTTTTTAGAAAAGTGTTCTACATGTAAGTATATATGAGTACATATATGAATATGTGTACATACATACAATAAATTGTAAGTTAATTTAGAAATAGACAGCTTCATATCCATCTAAATCAATGTTTAAATTCTTCTTAAGGATTTTAAGATGCTAACATATTTGAGAGAACACTACAATATCACATAACCTAGTTTGATAATTACAGATACATACTAAAGATTTAAACTTAAATCTCCATTGAACTTTGAAATCCTAGAATCTGCAGCAACCTGCTCACTACTGAGTTGGCTTAGCTCTAGTTCCAATTTCATATTTGCACGGAACCAAGAAACTCTACAAAGGTGAACAGCACATCACTGGGTATGGAAGAGCAGGGCCGCGTCTTTTACACCCTCGTGACCTTTGCAGCACGCGGCACTGTCCCTCGCACACATGGCAGGCCACATGACAAATGAGGGAGATACTTTTTAAATACCATACTTGTAAAACAGGACCAGAACAGTTAAACTTTTGTTCTCTGTGCTATCCCGTTAGATCAGGTCAACAAACTTCTTATGTAAAGGACCAGATAGCAAATATTTTAGGCTTTTGGACAAGATTGTTTCTGACAGAACTACTCAACTCCCTCCGAGTAACATGAAAGCAGCTGTAGACAATATATAAACAAATGGACAACATTTAAACAAATGATCCCCTGCTTTAGACCAGTGCTGTCCAACGGATCTTTCCACAGTAATAGAAATATTTTATTATCTGACTATTAAGCCCTTAAACTATGGCTACTGTGACTAAGAAACTGAATTTTTAAATTATTTTAAATGTAAACAGATACATGTGACTAGTGGCTACTGTCCTGACCAGCACTGCATTAGACAACTAACTAGCCAATTTTATTACCTCTGTTCAAAAAACCGAAAAACAGTACCTCTATTCAAAAAACTTAAAGCTAAAGATGAATTCTGTGACTACATTTCAAGGATGAACTGAGAAGAGAAAACATGATGTCAAATTTCTAATAATTCATAGATCCTACCACTAAGTATCAAAATTCGAAAGCAAATTATCTCAGTTCAAGCAGGAGGATACGTGTAGAGTTCCATGTATCTGGAATTCGCCATACTCTGTCTGGTGTACACTTGCTGGATTCCAGCTCTGAGGTCGTCCCAGATCTGGTCAAGGCCAATCTGCTTCAGTCCATGGGGATTCTGACTCCTGTTTGATGACATTGTGAGTAATGTTCTGAAGTCGTCCAGTGCAGCAATCCTTATTCAAAATACAGCTAATTCTCCATTAGATGAAAATATACAGTATCATCCCAAATTTATTCACAGCAGCTCAGAAAAGGATGTCCTTTAACTGCAGAAAATGAAATCTCATTGCAGGCAAACCCGCATTTCCCCGGAGACTACAAGGCTCGCGCGACGTCTCCGCCTGGTCGCCGGGCCCAGGCCCTGGCGAAACCCCCATCCCGCCAAGGTCGGGCAGCGTCCCTCAGCGCAGGGGCCGCCCCGCCTGGAGCTGAGTGCCGAAAGTTGGTTCTAATGGGCTATTTCTTGACGTGGCTACAGATCAGTTCTTTTCTAAGATTGGGCCTAGCTCCGCCCCCTACCTCTCGTTCCGCTCTGTCATCCCCGTCCCCTACTCCACACGAAAGGATCTGGTGTACTATTTCAACATGGCCCCTTTAGGCAGCGTGATTGAT
Source organism: Cynocephalus volans (assembly GCF_027409185.1). Taxonomy (NCBI): domain Eukaryota; kingdom Metazoa; phylum Chordata; class Mammalia; order Dermoptera; family Cynocephalidae; genus Cynocephalus; species Cynocephalus volans. The sequence continues at coordinate 63,484,224 of NC_084469.1, forward strand.
CTTTCCCAGATGTCTGAGTGGAAATGGGAGGTAGGCCAAAGCCGATTCTCTGTCTGAAACAAACCTCGTCCGAGCTCGCCTCCTGCAACCTGGTGGCGGTGCCTGAGAGTGACTCTTTCATCTACCGTCAAAAGTCAAAAAGCTTCTTCATGGGAGAAGACAGCAGCTTCAGAGGCCCGTCCCCTCACCTGGCCCCTCGGCTCATACCCACTCGTGAAGCCGCTATGAGCGAATATTACTCAGTACTATTTTCTCGAAGACAACATCTCAGCCACAACAGCACCACTCAAAAGCCTCCCGATCGAACGCTAACCAAGGAGCAGTGCTAAACACAGGTGACCACGCGCACACACCGCTCGCGCCCAAGGGTTACAGGAGGTGTCCTGCGGGGCCCCGGGTGGACCAATGGTTGCTGATTGCCGTCATTGGTCCCTAGGGGGAATGAAAGTTGTTTCTCACGGGCTATTTCTTGCCATGGCTACAGATAAGTTCTTTCCTAAGCTTGGGCCTGGCTCCGCCCCCTACTTGTCCATCCACTCTGTCATGCACTTACCCTACTCCACACGGAAAGATCTGCTATCCACTTTTAACATGACCCCTTTTGCAGCTTGATGGATCTTTCCCAGATGTCTGTGTCGGATCTGGTAGCTCAGCCGAAATCCGATTCCATTTCTCAACCAAACCGCTCCCGCGCTCGCCTCCTGCCGCCTGGTGGAGGTTCCCGACCCCTACTCCACACGGAAAGATCAGCTGTCCTCTTTCCACATCACCCTGTTTGGCAGCGTGATGGATCTTTCCCAGATGTCTGAGTCGGATCTGCCAGCTCAGCCGATAGCCGATTCTCTTTCACGAACAAACCGCGTCCACGCTCGCCTCCTGCAGCCCGGTGGAGGTGCCAGAGAGTGACGTTTTCTTCTACGGTCCAAAGTCAAAAACCGTCTTCATGGCAGGAGACAGCAGCTTAACTGGCCAGCCCGCTCACCTGCCCCCTCGACTCTGAGCCACTTGTAAACCTAATACCAGCGATTACTCGGTACTATTCTGTAGAAGCCAACCTCTCTGCCACGACCGCACCACTCAAAAGCCTCCCGATCGAACGGTAACCAAGGAGCAGTGCTAAACACAAGTGAGAACGCGCACACACCGCTCGTGCCCGAGGGTTCTAAGAGGTCTCCTGCGGGGCCCCGGGTTGACCAATGGATGCTGAGTGACGTCAGCAGTCACTAAGGATATTGAAAGATGGTTCTAATGGGCTATTACTTGACGTGGCCACAGATCAGTTCTTTCCTAAGCTTGGGCCTGGCTCCGCCCCCTACTTCTCCATCCACTCTGTCATGCACTTACCCTACTCCACACGGAAAGATCTGCTATCCACTTTTAACATGACCCCTTTTGCAGCTTGATGGATCTTTCCCAGATGTCTGTGTCAGATCTGGTAGCTCAGGCGAAATCCGATTCCATTTCTCAACCAAACCGCTCCCACGCTCGCCTCCTGCCGCCGGGTGGAGGTTCCCGACCCCTACTCCACAGGGAAAGATCAGCTGTCCTCTTTCCACATCACCCTGTTCGGCAGCGTGATGGATCTTTCCCAGATGTCTGAGTCGGATCTGCCAGCTCAGCCGATAGCCGATTCTCTTTCACGAACAAACCGCGTCCACGCTCGCCTCCTGCAGCCCGGTGGAGGTGGCAGAGAGTGACGTTTTCTTCTACGGTCCAAAGTCAAAAACCGTCTTCATGGCAGGAGACAGCAGCTTAACTGGCCAGCCCGCTCACCTGCCCCCTCGACTCTGAGCCACTTGTAAACCTAATACCAGCGATTACTCGGTACTCTTCTGTACAAGCCAACCTCTCTGCCACGACCGCACCACTCAAAAGCCTCCCGATCGAACGGTAACCAAGGAGCAGTGCTAAACACAAGTGAGCCCGCGCACACACCGCTCGCGCCCAAGGGTTCTAAGAGGTCTCCTGCGGGGCCCCGGGTTGACCAATGGTTGCGGAGTGACGTCAGCAGTCACTAGGTAGATTGAAAGTTGGTTTTTTTTTTTTTTTTTTTTTGACTTTCTAAAGGGTGAATTTTATGGTATGTGAATTATCTCAATCAAGCTGATTTTTTTAGAAAAGTGTTCTACATGTAAGTATATATGAGTACATATATGAATATGTGTACATACATACAATAAATTGTAAGTTAATTTAGAAATAGACAGCTTCATATCCATCTAAATCAATGTTTAAATTCTTCTTAAGGATTTTAAGATGCTAACATATTTGAGAGAACACTACAATATCACATAACCTAGTTTGATAATTACAGATACATACTAAAGATTTAAACTTAAATCTCCATTGAACTTTGAAATCCTAGAATCTGCAGCAACCTGCTCACTACTGAGTTGGCTTAGCTCTAGTTCCAATTTCATATTTGCACGGAACCAAGAAACTCTACAAAGGTGAACAGCACATCACTGGGTATGGAAGAGCAGGGCCGCGTCTTTTACACCCTCGTGACCTTTGCAGCACGCGGCACTGTCCCTCGCACACATGGCAGGCCACATGACAAATGAGGGAGATACTTTTTAAATACCATACTTGTAAAACAGGACCAGAACAGTTAAACTTTTGTTCTCTGTGCTATCCCGTTAGATCAGGTCAACAAACTTCTTGTGTAAAGGACCAGATAGCAAATATTTTAGGCTTTTGGACAAGATTGTTTCTGACAGAACTACTCAACTCCCTCCGAGTAACATGAAAGCAGCTGTAGACAATATATAAACAAATGGACAACATTTAAACAAATGATCCCCTGCTTTAGACCAGTGCTGTCCAACGGATCTTTCCACAGTAATAGAAATATTTTATTATCTGACTATTAAGCCCTTAAACTATGGCTACTGTGACTAAGAAACTGAATTTTTAAATTATTTTAAATGTAAACAGATACATGTGACTAGTGGCTACTGTCCTGACCAGCACTGCATTAGACAACTAACTAGCCAATTTTATTACCTCTGTTCAAAATACCGAAAAACAGTACCTCTATTCAAAAAACTTAAAGCTAAAGATGAATTCTGTGACTACATTTCAAGGATGAACTGAGAAGAGAAAACATGATGTCAAATTTCTAATAATTCATAGATCCTACCACTAAGTATCAAAATTCGAAAGCAAATTATCTCAGTTCAAGCAGGAGGATACGTGTAGAGTTCCATGTATCTGGACTTCGCCATACTCTGTCTGGTGTACACTTGCTGGATTCCAGCTCTGAGGTCGTCCCGGATCTGGTCAAGGCCAATCTGCTTCAGTCCATGGGGATTCTGACTCCTGTTTGATGACATTGTGAGTAATGTTCTGAAGTCGTCCAGTGCAGCAATCCTTATTCAAAATACAGCTAATTCTCCATTAGATGAAAATATACAGTATCATCCCAAATTTATTCACAGCAGCTCAGAAAAGGATGTCCTTTAACTGCAGAAAATGAAATCTCATTGCAGGCAAACCCGCATTTCCCCGGAGACTACAAGGCTCGCGCGACGTCTCCGCCTGGTCGCTGGGCCCAGGCCCTGGCGAAACCCCCGTCCCGCCAAGGTCGGGCAGCGTCCCTCAGCGCAGGGACCGCCCCGCCTGGAGCTGAGTGCCGAAAGTTGGTTCTAATGGGCTATTTCTTGACGTGGCTACAGATCAGTTCTTTTCTAAGATTGGGCCTAGCTCCGCCCCCTACCTCTCGTTCCGCTCTGTCATCCCCGTCCCCTACTCCACACGAAAGGATCTGGTGTACTCTTTCAACATGGCCCCTTTAGGCAGCGTGATTGATCTTTCCCAGATGTCTGAGTGGAAATGGGAGGTAGGCCAAAGCCGATTCTCTGTCTGAAACAAACCTCGTCCGAGCTCGCCTCCTGCAACCTGGTGGCGGTGCCTGAGAGTGACTCTTTCATCTACCGTCAAAAGTCAAAAAGCTTCTTCATGGGAGAAGACAGCAGCTTCAGAGGCCCGTCCCCTCACCTGGCCCCTCGGCTCATACCCATTCGTGAAGCCGCTATGAGCGAATATTACTCAGTACTATTTTCTCGAAGACAACATCTCAGCCACAACAGCACCACTCAAAAGCCTCCCGATCGAACGCTAACCAAGGAGCAGTGCTAAACACAGGTGACCACGCGCACACACCGCTCGCGCCCAAGGGTTCCAGGAGGTGTCCTGCGGGGCCCCGGGTGGACCAATGGTTGCTGATTGCCGTCAGTGGTCCCTAGGGGGAATGAAAGTTGTTTCTCACGGGCTATTTCTTGCCATGGCTACAGATAAGTTCTTTCCTAAGCTTGGGCCTGGCTCCGCCCCCTACTTGTCCATCCACTCTGTCATGCACTTACCCTACTCCACACGGAAAGATCTGCTATCCACTTTTAACATGACCCCTTTTGCAGCTTGATGGATCTTTCCCAGATGTCTGTGTCGGATCTGGTAGCTCAGCCGAAATCCGATTCCATTTCTCAACCAAACCGCTCCCGCGCTCGCCTCCTGCCGCCTGGTGGAGGTTCCCGACCCCTACTCCACACGGAAAGATCAGCTGTCCTCTTTCCACATCACCCTGTTTGGCAGCGTGATGGATCTTTCCCAGATGTCTGAGTCGGATCTGCCAGCTCAGCCGATAGCCGATTCTCTTTCACGAACAAACCGCGTCCACGCTCGCCTCCTGCAGCCCGGTGGAGGTGCCAGAGAGTGACGTTTTCTTCTACGGTCCAAAGTCAAAAACCGTCTTCATGGCAGGAGACAGCAGCTTAACTGGCCAGCCCGCTCACCTGCCCCCTCGACTCTGAGCCACTTGTAAACCTAATACCAGCGATTACTCGGTACTATTCTGTAGAAGCCAACCTCTCTGCCACGACCGCACCACTCAAAAGCCTCCCGATTGAACGGTAACCAAGGAGCAGTGCTAAACACAAGTGAGAACGCGCACACACCGCTCGTGCCCGAGGGTTCTAAGAGGTCTCCTGCGGGGCCCCGGGTTGACCAATGGATGCTGAGTGACGTCAGCAGTCACTAAGGATATTGAAAGATGGTTCTAATGGGCTATTACTTGACGTGGCCACAGATCAGTTCTTTCCTAAGCTTGGGCCTGGCTCCGTCCCCTACTTCTCCATCCACTCTGTCATGCACTTACCCTACTCCACACGGAAAGATCTGCTATCCACTTTTAACATGACCCCTTTTGCAGCTTGATGGATCTTTCCCAGATGTCTGTGTCGGATCTGGTAGCTCAGCCGAAATCCGATTCCATTTCTCAACCAAACCGCTCCCGCGCTCGCCTCCTGCAGCCTGGTGGAGGTTCCCGACCCCTACTCCACAGGGAAAGATCAGCTGTCCTCTTTCCACATCACGCTGTTTGGCAGCGTGATGGATCTTTCCCAGATGTCGGAGTCGGATCTGCCAGCTCAGCCGATAGCCGATTCTCTTTCACGAACAAACCGCGTCCACGCTCGCCTCCTGCAGCCCGGTGGAGGTGCCAGAGAGTGACGTTTTCTTCTACGGTCCAAAGTCAAAAACCGTCTTCATGGCAGGAGACAGCAGCTTAACTGGCCAGCCCGCTCACCTGCCCCCTCGACTCTGAGCCACTTGTAAACCTAATACCAGCGATTACTCGGTACTATTCTGTACAAGCCAACCTCTCTGCCACGACCGCACCACTCAAAAGCCTCCCGATCGAACGGTAACCAAGGAGCAGTGCTAAACACAAGTGAGCCCGCGCACACACCGCTCGCGCCCAAGGGTTCTAAGAGGTCTCCTGCGGGGCCCCGGGTTGACCAATGGTTGCGGAGTGACGTCAGCAGTCACTAGGTAGATTGAAAGTTGGTTTTTTTTTTTTTTTTTTTTTTTGACTTTCTAAAGGGTGAATTTTATGGTATGTGAATTATCTCAATCAAGCTGATTTTTTTAGAAAAGTGTTCTACATGTAAGTATATATGAGTACATATATGAATATGTGTACATACATACAATAAATTGTAAGTTAATTTAGAAATAGACAGCTTCATATCCATCTAAATCAATGTTTAAATTCTTCTTAAGGATTTTAAGATGCTAACATATTTGAGAGAACACTACAATATCACATAACCTAGTTTGATAATTACAGATACATACTAAAGATTTAAACTTAAATCTCCATTGAACTTTGAAATCCTAGAATCTGCAGCAACCTGCTCACTACTGAGTTGGCTTAGCTCTAGTTCCAATTTCATATTTGCACGGAACCAAGAAACTCTACAAAGGTGAACAGCACATCACTGGGTATGGAAGAGCAGGGCCGCGTCTTTTACACCCTCGTGACCTTTGCAGCACGCGGCACTGTCCCTCGCACACATGGCAGGCCACATGACAAATGAGGGAGATACTTTTTAAATACCATACTTGTAAAACAGGACCAGAACAGTTAAACTTTTGTTCTCTGTGCTATCCCGTTAGATCAGGTCAACAAACTTCTTGTGTAAAGGACCAGATAGCAAATATTTTAGGCTTTTGGACAAGATTGTTTCTGACAGAACTACTCAACTCCCTCCGAGTAACATGAAAGCAGCTGTAGACAATATATAAACAAATGGACAACATTTAAACAAATGATCCCCTGCTTTAGACCAGTGCTGTCCAACGGATCTTTCCACAGTAATAGAAATATTTTATTATCTGACTATTAAGCCCTTAAACTATGGCTACTGTGACTAAGAAACTGAATTTTTAAATTATTTTAAATGTAAACAGATACATGTGACTAGTGGCTACTGTCCTGACCAGCACTGCATTAGACAACTAACTAGCCAATTTTATTACCTCTGTTCAAAAAACCGAAAAACAGTACCTCTATTCAAAAAACTTAAAGCTAAAGATGAATTCTGTGACTACATTTCAAGGATGAACTGAGAAGAGAAAACATGATGTCAAATTTCTAATAATTCATAGATCCTACCACTAAGTATCAAAATTCGAAAGCAAATTATCTCAGTTCAAGCAGGAGGATACGTGTAGAGTTCCATGTATCTGGACTTCGCCATACTCTGTCTGGTGTACACTTGCTGGATTCCAGCTCTGAGGTCGTCCCGGATCTGGTCAAGGCCAATCTGCTTCAGTCCATGGGGATTCTGACTCCTGTTTGATGACATTGTGAGTAATGTTCTGAAGTCGTCCAGTGCAGCAATCCTTATTCAAAATACAGCTAATTCTCCATTAGATGAAAATATACAGTATCATCCCAAATTTATTCACAGCAGCTCAGAAAAGGATGTCCTTTAACTGCAGAAAATGAAATCTCATTGCAGGCAAACCCGCATTTCCCCGGAGACTACAAGGCTCGCGCGACGTCTCCGCCTGGTCGCTGGGCCCAGGCCCTGGCGAAACCCCCGTCCCGCCAAGGTCGGGCAGCGTCCCTCAGCGCAGGGACCGCCCCGCCTGGAGCTGAGTGCCGAAAGTTGGTTCTAATGGGCTATTTCTTGACGTGGCTACAGATCAGTTCTTTTCTAAGATTGGGCCTAGCTCCGCCCCCTACCTCTCGTTCCGCTCTGTCATCCCCGTCCCCTACTCCACACGAAAGGATCTGGTGTACTCTTTCAACATGGCCCCTTTAGGCAGCGTGATTGATCTTTCCCAGATGTCTGAGTGGAAATGGGAGGTAGGCCAAAGCCGATTCTCTGTCTGAAACAAACCTCGTCCGAGCTCGCCTCCTGCAACCTGGTGGCGGTGCCTGAGAGTGACTCTTTCATCTACCGTCAAAAGTCAAAAAGCTTCTTCATGGGAGAAGACAGCAGCTTCAGAGGCCCGTCCCCTCACCTGGCCCCTCGGCTCATACCCATTCGTGAAGCCGCTATGAGCGAATATTACTCAGTACTATTTTCTCGAAGACAACATCTCAGCCACAACAGCACCACTCAAAAGCCTCCCGATCGAACGCTAACCAAGGAGCAGTGCTAAACACAGGTGACCACGCGCACACACCGCTCGCGCCCAAGGGTTCCAGGAGGTGTCCTGCGGGGCCCCGGGTGGACCAATGGTTGCTGATTGCCGTCAGTGGTCCCTAGGGGGAATGAAAGTTGTTTCTCACGGGCTATTTCTTGCCATGGCTACAGATAAGTTCTTTCCTAAGCTTGGGCCTGGCTCCGCCCCCTACTTGTCCATCCACTCTGTCATGCACTTACCCTACTCCACACGGAAAGATCTGCTATCCACTTTTAACATGACCCCTTTTGCAGCTTGATGGATCTTTCCCAGATGTCTGTGTCGGATCTGGTAGCTCAGCCGAAATCCGATTCCATTTCTCAACCAAAACGCTCCCGCGCTCGCCTCCTGCCGCCTGGTGGAGGTTCCCGACCCCTACTCCACACGGAAAGATCAGCTGTCCTCTTTCCACATCACCCTGTTTGGCAGCGTGATGGATCTTTCCCAGATGTCTGAGTCGGATCTGCCAGCTCAGCCGATAGCCGATTCTCTTTCACGAACAAACCGCGTCCACGCTCGCCTCCTGCAGCCCGGTGGAGGTGCCAGAGAGTGACGTTTTCTTCTACGGTCCAAAGTCAAAAACCGTCTTCATGGCAGGAGACAGCAGCTTAACTGGCCAGCCCGCTCACCTGCCCCCTCGACTCTGAGCCACTTGTAAACCTAATACCAGCGATTACTCGGTACTATTCTGTAGAAGCCAACCTCTCTGCCACGACCGCACCACTCAAAAGCCTCCCGATCGAACGGTAACCAAGGAGCAGTGCTAAACACAAGTGAGAACGCGCACACACCGCTCGTGCCCGAGGGTTCTAAGAGGTCTCCTGCGGGGCCCCGGGTTGACCAATGGATGCTGAGTGACGTCAGCAGTCACTAAGGATATTGAAAGATGGTTCTAATGGGCTATTACTTGACGTGGCCACAGATCAGTTCTTTCCTAAGCTTGGGCCTGGCTCCGCCCCCTACTTCTCCATCCACTCTGTCATGCACTTACCCTACTCCACACGGAAAGATCTGCTATCCACTTTTAACATGACCCCTTTTGCAGCTTGATGGATCTTTCCCAGATGTCTGTGTCAGATCTGGTAGCTCAGGCGAAATCCGATTCCATTTCTCAACCAAACCGCTCCCACGCTCGCCTCCTGCCGCCGGGTGGAGGTTCCCGACCCCTACTCCACAGGGAAAGATCAGCTGTCCTCTTTCCACATCACCCTGTTCGGCAGCGTGATGGATCTTTCCCAGATGTCTGAGTCGGATCTGCCAGCTCAGCCGATAGCCGATTCTCTTTCACGAACAAACCGCGTCCACGCTCGCCTCCTGCAGCCCGGTGGAGGTGGCAGAGAGTGACGTTTTCTTCTACGGTCCAAAGTCAAAAACCGTCTTCATGGCAGGAGACAGCAGCTTAACTGGCCAGCCCGCTCACCTGCCCCCTCGACTCTGAGCCACTTGTAAACCTAATACCAGCGATTACTCGGTACTCTTCTGTACAAGCCAACCTCTCTGCCACGACCGCACCACTCAAAAGCCTCCCGATCGAACGGTAACCAAGGAGCAGTGCTAAACACAAGTGAGCCCGCGCACACACCGCTCGCGCCCAAGGGTTCTAAGAGGTCTCCTGCGGGGCCCCGGGTTGACCAATGGTTGCGGAGTGACGTCAGCAGTCACTAGGTAGATTGAAAGTTGGTTTTTTTTTTTTTTTTTTTTTTGACTTTCTAAAGGGTGAATTTTATGGTATGTGAATTATCTCAATCAAGCTGATTTTTTTAGAAAAGTGTTCTACATGTAAGTATATATGAGTACATATATGAATATGTGTACATACATACAATAAATTGTAAGTTAATTTAGAAATAGACAGCTTCATATCCATCTAAATCAATGTTTAAATTCTTCTTAAGGATTTTAAGATGCTAACATATTTGAGAGAACACTACAATATCACATAACCTAGTTTGATAATTACAGATACATACTAAAGATTTAAACTTAAATCTCCATTGAACTTTGAAATCCTAGAATCTGCAGCAACCTGCTCACTACTGAGTTGGCTTAGCTCTAGTTCCAATTTCATATTTGCACGGAACCAAGAAACTCTACAAAGGTGAACAGCACATCACTGGGTATGGAAGAGCAGGGCCGCGTCTTTTACACCCTCGTGACCTTTGCAGCACGCGGCACTGTCCCTCGCACACATGGCAGGCCACATGACAAATGAGGGAGATACTTTTTAAATACCATACTTGTAAAACAGGACCAGAACAGTTAAACTTTTGTTCTCTGTGCTATCCCGTTAGATCAGGTCAACAAACTTCTTGTGTAAAGGACCAGATAGCAAATATTTTAGGCTTTTGGACAAGATTGTTTCTGACAGAACTACTCAACTCCCTCCGAGTAACATGAAAGCAGCTGTAGACAATATATAAACAAATGGACAACATTTAAACAAATGATCCCCTGCTTTAGACCAGTGCTGTCCAACGGATCTTTCCACAGTAATAGAAATATTTTATTATCTGACTATTAAGCCCTTAAACTATGGCTACTGTGACTAAGAAACTGAATTTTTAAATTATTTTAAATGTAAACAGATACATGTGACTAGTGGCTACTGTCCTGACCAGCACTGCATTAGACAACTAACTAGCCAATTTTATTACCTCTGTTCAAAATACCGAAAAACAGTACCTCTATTCAAAAAACTTAAAGCTAAAGATGAATTCTGTGACTACATTTCAAGGATGAACTGAGAAGAGAAAACATGATGTCAAATTTCTAATAATTCATAGATCCTACCACTAAGTATCAAAATTCGAAAGCAAATTATCTCAGTTCAAGCAGGAGGATACGTGTAGAGTTCCATGTATCTGGACTTCGCCATACTCTGTCTGGTGTACACTTGCTGGATTCCAGCTCTGAGGTCGTCCCGGATCTGGTCAAGGCCAATCTGCTTCAGTCCATGGGGATTCTGACTCCTGTTTGATGACATTGTGAGTAATGTTCTGAAGTCGTCCAGTGCAGCAATCCTTATTCAAAATACAGCTAATTCTCCATTAGATGAAAATATACAGTATCATCCCAAATTTATTCACAGCAGCTCAGAAAAGGATGTCCTTTAACTGCAGAAAATGAAATCTCATTGCAGGCAAACCCGCATTTCCCCGGAGACTACAAGGCTCGCGCGACGTCTCCGCCTGGTCGCTGGGCCCAGGCCCTGGCGAAACCCCCGTCCCGCCAAGGTCGGGCAGCGTCCCTCAGCGCAGGGACCGCCCCGCCTGGAGCTGAGTGCCGAAAGTTGGTTCTAATGGGCTATTTCTTGACGTGGCTACAGATCAGTTCTTTTCTAAGATTGGGCCTAGCTCCGCCCCCTACCTCTCGTTCCGCTCTGTCATCCCCGTCCCCTACTCCACACGAAAGGATCTGGTGTACTCTTTCAACATGGCCCCTTTAGGCAGCGTGATTGATCTTTCCCAGATGTCTGAGTGGAAATGGGAGGTAGGCCAAAGCCGATTCTCTGTCTGAAACAAACCTCGTCCGAGCTCGCCTCCTGCAACCTGGTGGCGGTGCCTGAGAGTGACTCTTTCATCTACCGTCAAAAGTCAAAAAGCTTCTTCATGGGAGAAGACAGCAGCTTCAGAGGCCCGTCCCCTCACCTGGCCCCTCGGCTCATACCCATTCGTGAAGCCGCTGTGAGCGAATATTACTCAGTACTATTTTCTCGAAGACAACATCTCAGCCACAACAGCACCACTCAAAAGCCTCCCGATCGAACGCTAACCAAGGAGCAGTGCTAAACACAGGTGACCACGCGCACACACCGCTCGCGCCCAAGGGTTCCAGGAGGTGTCCTGCGGGGCCCCGGGTGGACCAATGGTTGCTGATTGCCGTCAGTGGTCCCTAGGGGGAATGAAAGTTGTTTCTCACGGGCTATTTCTTGCCATGGCTACAGATAAGTTCTTTCCTAAGCTTGGGCCTGGCTCCGCCCCCTACTTGTCCATCCACTCTGTCATGCACTTACCCTACTCCACACGGAAAGATCTGCTATCCACTTTTAACATGACCCCTTTTGCAGCTTGATGGATCTTTCCCAGATGTCTGTGTCGGATCTGGTAGCTCAGCCGAAATCCGATTCCATTTCTCAACCAAACCGCTCCCGCGCTCGCCTCCTGCCGCCTGGTGGAGGTTCCCGACCCCTACTCCACACGGAAAGATCAGCTGTCCTCTTTCCACATCACCCTGTTTGGCAGCGTGATGGATCTTTCCCAGATGTCTGAGTCGGATCTGCCAGCTCAGCCGATAGCCGATTCTCTTTCACGAACAAACCGCGTCCACGCTCGCCTCCTGCAGCCCGGTGGAGGTGCCAGAGAGCGACGTTTTCTTCTACGGTCCAAAGTCAAAAACCGTCTTCATGGCAGGAGACAGCAGCTTAACTGGCCAGCCCGCTCACCTGCCCCCTCGACTCTGAGCCACTTGTAAACCTAATACCAGCGATTACTCGGTACTATTCTGTAGAAGCCAACCTCTCTGCCACGACCGCACCACTCAAAAGCCTCCCGATTGAACGGTAACCAAGGAGCAGTGCTAAACACAAGTGAGAACGCGCACACACCGCTCGTGCCCGAGGGTTCTAAGAGGTCTCCTGCGGGGCCCCGGGTTGACCAATGGATGCTGAGTGACGTCAGCAGTCACTAAGGATATTGAAAGATGGTTCTAATGGGCTATTACTTGACGTGGCCACAGATCAGTTCTTTCCTAAGCTTGGGCCTGGCTCCGTCCCCTACTTCTCCATCCACTCTGTCATGCACTTACCCTACTCCACACGGAAAGATCTGCTATCCACTTTTAACATGACCCCTTTTGCAGCTTGATGGATCTTTCCCAGATGTCTGTGTCGGATCTGGTAGCTCAGCCGAAATCCGATTCCATTTCTCAACCAAACCGCTCCCGCGCTCGCCTCCTGCAGCCTGGTGGAGGTTCCCGACCCCTACTCCACAGGGAAAGATCAGCTGTCCTCTTTCCACATCACGCTGTTTGGCAGCGTGATGGATCTTTCCCAGATGTCTGAGTCGGATCTGCCAGCTCAGCCGATAGCCGATTCTCTTTCACGAACAAACCGCGTCCACGCTCGCCTCCTGCAGCCCGGTGGAGGTGCCAGAGAGTGACGTTTTCTTCTACGGTCCAAAGTCAAAAACCGTCTTCATGGCAGGAGACAGCAGCTTAACTGGCCAGCCCGCTCACCTGCCCCCTCGACTCTGAGCCACTTGTAAACCTAATACCAGTGATTACTCGGTACTATTCTGTACAAGCCAACCTCTCTGCCACGACCGCACCACTCAAAAGCCTCCCGATCGAACGGTAACCAAGGAGCAGTGCTAAACACAAGTGAGCCCGCGCACACACCGCTCGCGCCCAAGGGTTCTAAGAGGTCTCCTGCGGGGCCCCGGGTTGACCAATGGTTGCGGAGTGACGTCAGCAGTCACTAGGTAGATTGAAAGTTGGTTCTTTTTTTTTTTTTTTTTTTTTGACTTTCTAAAGGGTGAATTTTATGGTATGTGAATTATCTCAATCAAGCTGATTTTTTTAGAAAAGTGTTCTACATGTAAGTATATATGAGTACATATATGAATATGTGTACATACATACAATAAATTGTAAGTTAATTTAGAAATAGACAGCTTCATATCCATCTAAATCAATGTTTAAATTCTTCTTAAGGATTTTAAGATGCTAACATATTTGAGAGAACACTACAATATCACATAACCTAGTTTGATAATTACAGATACATACTAAAGATTTAAACTTAAATCTCCATTGAACTTTGAAATCCTAGAATCTGCAGCAACCTGCTCACTACTGAGTTGGCTTAGCTCTAGTTCCAATTTCATATTTGCACGGAACCAAGAAACTCTACAAAGGTGAACAGCACATCACTGGGTATGGAAGAGCAGGGCCGCGTCTTTTACACCCTCGTGACCTTTGCAGCACGCGGCACTGTCCCTCGCACACATGGCAGGCCACATGACAAATGAGGGAGATACTTTTTAAATACCATACTTGTAAAACAGGACCAGAACAGTTAAACTTTTGTTCTCTGTGCTATCCCGTTAGATCAGGTCAACAAACTTCTTGTGTAAAGGACCAGATAGCAAATATTTTAGGCTTTTGGACAAGATTGTTTCTGACAGAACTACTCAACTCCCTCCGAGTAACATGAAAGCAGCTGTAGACAATATATAAACAAATGGACAACATTTAAACAAATGATCCCCTGCTTTAGACCAGTGCTGTCCAACGGATCTTTCCACAGTAATAGAAATATTTTATTATCTGACTATTAAGCCCTTAAACTATGGCTACTGTGACTAAGAAACTGAATTTTTAAATTATTTTAAATGTAAACAGATACATGTGACTAGTGGCTACTGTCCTGACCAGCACTGCATTAGACAACTAACTAGCCAATTTTATTACCTCTGTTCAAAAAACCGAAAAACAGTACCTCTATTCAAAAAACTTAAAGCTAAAGATGAATTCTGTGACTACATTTCAAGGATGAACTGAGAAGAGAAAACATGATGTCAAATTTCTAATAATTCATAGATCCTACCACTAAGTATCAAAATTCGAAAGCAAATTATCTCAGTTCAAGCAGGAGGATACGTGTAGAGTTCCATGTATCTGGACTTCGCCATACTCTGTCTGGTGTACACTTGCTGGATTCCAGCTCTGAGGTCGTCCCGGATCTGGTCAAGGCCAATCTGCTTCAGTCCATGGGGATTCTGACTCCTGTTTGATGACATTGTGAGTAATGTTCTGAAGTCGTCCAGTGCAGCAATCCTTATTCAAAATACAGCTAATTCTCCATTAGATGAAAATATACAGTATCATCCCAAATTTATTCACAGCAGCTCAGAAAAGGATGTCCTTTAACTGCAGAAAATGAAATCTCATTGCAGGCAAACCCGCATTTCCCCGGAGACTACAAGGCTCGCGCGACGTCTCCGCCTGGTCGCTGGGCCCAGGCCCTGGCGAAACCCCCGTCCCGCCAAGGTCGGGCAGCGTCCCTCAGCGCAGGGACCGCCCCGCCTGGAGCTGAGTGCCGAAAGTTGGTTCTAATGGGCTATTTCTTGACGTGGCTACAGATCAGTTCTTTTCTAAGATTGGGCCTAGCTCCGCCCCCTACCTCTCGTTCCGCTCTGTCATCCCCGTCCCCTACTCCACACGAAAGGATCTGGTGTACTCTTTCAACATGGCCCCTTTAGGCAGCGTGATTGATCTTTCCCAGATGTCTGAGTGGAAATGGGAGGTAGGCCAAAGCCGATTCTCTGTCTGAAACAAACCTCGTCCGAGCTCGCCTCCTGCAACCTGGTGGCGGTGCCTGAGAGTGACTCTTTCATCTACCGTCAAAAGTCAAAAAGCTTCTTCATGGGAGAAGACAGCAGCTTCAGAGGCCCGTCCCCTCACCTGGCCCCTCGGCTCATACCCATTCGTGAAGCCGCTATGAGCGAATATTACTCAGTACTATTTTCTCGAAGACAACATCTCAGCCACAACAGCACCACTCAAAAGCCTCCAGATCGAACGCTAACCAAGGAGCAGTGCTAAACACAGGTGACCACGCGCACACACCGCTCGTGCCCAAGGGTTCCAGGAGGTGTCCTGCGGGGCCCCGGGTGGACCAATGGTTGCTGATTGCCGTCAGTGGTCCCTAGGGGGAATGAAAGTTGTTTCTCACGGGCTATTTCTTGCCATGGCTACAGATAAGTTCTTTCCTAAGCTTGGGCCTGGCTCCGCCCCCTACTTGTCCATCCACTCTGTCATGCACTTACCCTACTCCACACGGAAAGATCTGCTATCCACTTTTAACATGACCCCTTTTGCAGCTTGATGGATCTTTCCCAGATGTCTGTGTCGGATCTGGTAGCTCAGCATAAAATCCGATTCCATTTCTCAACCAAACCGCTCCCGCGCTCGCCTCCTGCCGCCTGGTGGAGGTTCCCGACCCCTACTCCACACGGAAAGATCAGCTGTCCTCTTTCCACATCACCCTGTTTGGCAGCGTGATGGATCTTTCCCAGATGTCTGAGTCGGATCTGCCAGCTCAGCCGATAGCCGATTCTCTTTCACGAACAAACCGCGTCCACGCTCGCCTCCTGCAGCCCGGTGGAGGTGCCAGAGAGTGACGTTTTCTTCTACGGTCCAAAGTCAAAAACCGTCTTCATGGCAGGAGACAGCAGCTTAACTGGCCAGCCCGCTCACCTGCCCCCTCGACTCTGAGCCACTTGTAAACCTAATACCAGCGATTACTCGGTACTATTCTGTAGAAGCCAACCTCTCTGCCACGACCGCACCACTCAAAAGCCTCCCGATCGAACGGTAACCAAGGAGCAGTGCTAAACACAAGTGAGAACGCGCACACACCGCTCGTGCCCGAGGGTTCTAAGAGGTCTCCTGCGGGGCCCCGGGTTGACCAATGGATGCTGAGTGACGTCAGCAGTCACTAAGGATATTGAAAGATGGTTCTAATGGGCTATTACTTGACGTGGCCACAGATCAGTTCTTTCCTAAGCTTGGGCCTGGCTCCGTCCCCTACTTCTCCATCCACTCTGTCATGCACTTACCCTACTCCACACGGAAAGATCTGCTATCCACTTTTAACATGACCCCTTTTGCAGCTTGATGGATCTTTCCCAGATGTCTGTGTCGGATCTGGTAGCTCAGCCGAAATCCGATTCCATTTCTCAACCAAACCGCTCCCGCGCTCGCCTCCTGCAGCCTGGTGGAGGTTCCCGACCCCTACTCCACAGGGAAAGATCAGCTGTCCTCTTTCCACATCACGCTGTTTGGCAGCGTGATGGATCTTTCCCAGATGTCTGAGTCGGATCTGCCAGCTCAGCCGATAGCCGATTCTCTTTCACGAACAAACCGCGTCCACGCTCGCCTCCTGCAGCCCGGTGGAGGTGCCAGAGAGTGACGTTTTCTTCTACGGTCCAAAGTCAAAAACCGTCTTCATGGCAGGAGACAGCAGCTTAACTGGCCAGCCCGCTCACCTGCCCCCTCGACTCTGAGCCACTTGTAAACCTAATACCAGCGATTACTCGGTACTCTTCTGTACAAGCCAACCTCTCTGCCACGACCGCACCACTCAAAAGCCTCCCGATCGAACGGTAACCAAGGAGCAGTGCTAAACACAAGTGAGCCCGCGCACACACCGCTCGCGCCCAAGGGTTCTAAGAGGTCTCCTGCGGGGCCCCGGGTTGACCAATGGTTGCGGAGTGACGTCAGCAGTCACTAGGTAGATTGAAAGTTGGTTCTTTTTTTTTTTTTTTTTTTTTGACTTTCTAAAGGGTGAATTTTATGGTATGTGAATTATCTCAATCAAGCTGATTTTTTTAGAAAAGTGTTCTACATGTAAGTATATATGAGTACATATATGAATATGTGTACATACATACAATAAATTGTAAGTTAATTTAGAAATAGACAGCTTCATATCCATCTAAATCAATGTTTAAATTCTTCTTAAGGATTTTAAGATGCTAACATATTTGAGAGAACACTACAATATCACATAACCTAGTTTGATAATTACAGATACATACTAAAGATTTAAACTTAAATCTCCATTGAACTTTGAAATCCTAGAATCTGCAGCAACCTGCTCACTACTGAGTTGGCTTAGCTCTAGTTCCAATTTCATATTTGCACGGAACCAAGAAACTCTACAAAGGTGAACAGCACATCACTGGGTATGGAAGAGCAGGGCCGCGTCTTTTACACCCTCGTGACCTTTGCAGCACGCGGCACTGTCCCTCGCACACATGGCAGGCCACATGACAAATGAGGGAGATACTTTTTAAATACCATACTTGTAAAACAGGACCAGAACAGTTAAACTTTTGTTCTCTGTGCTATCCCGTTAGATCAGGTCAACAAACTTCTTGTGTAAAGGACCAGATAGCAAATATTTTAGGCTTTTGGACAAGATTGTTTCTGACAGAACTACTCAACTCCCTCCGAGTAACATGAAAGCAGCTGTAGACAATATATAAACAAATGGACAACATTTAAACAAATGATCCCCTGCTTTAGACCAGTGCTGTCCAACGGATCTTTCCACAGTAATAGAAATATTTTATTATCTGACTATTAAGCCCTTAAACTATGGCTACTGTGACTAAGAAACTGAATTTTTAAATTATTTTAAATGTAAACAGATACATGTGACTAGTGGCTACTGTCCTGACCAGCACTGCATTAGACAACTAACTAGCCAATTTTATTACCTCTGTTCAAAATACCGAAAAACAGTACCTCTATTCAAAAAACTTAAAGCTAAAGATGAATTCTGTGACTACATTTCAAGGATGAACTGAGAAGAGAAAACATGATGTCAAATTTCTAATAATTCATAGATCCTACCACTAAGTATCAAAATTCGAAAGCAAATTATCTCAGTTCAAGCAGGAGGATACGTGTAGAGTTCCATGTATCTGGACTTCGCCATACTCTGTCTGGTGTACACTTGCTGGATTCCAGCTCTGAGGTCGTCCCGGATCTGGTCAAGGCCAATCTGCTTCAGTCCATGGGGATTCTGACTCCTGTTTGATGACATTGTGAGTAATGTTCTGAAGTCGTCCAGTGCAGCAATCCTTATTCAAAATACAGCTAATTCTCCATTAGATGAAAATATACAGTATCATCCCAAATTTATTCACAGCAGCTCAGAAAAGGATGTCCTTTAACTGCAGAAAATGAAATCTCATTGCAGGCAAACCCGCATTTCCCCGGAGACTACAAGGCTCGCGCGACGTCTCCGCCTGGTCGCTGGGCCCAGGCCCTGGCGAAACCCCCGTCCCGCCAAGGTCGGGCAGCGTCCCTCAGCGCAGGGACCGCCCCGCCTGGAGCTGAGTGCCGAAAGTTGGTTCTAATGGGCTATTTCTTGACGTGGCTACAGATCAGTTCTTTTCTAAGATTGGGCCTAGCTCCGCCCCCTACCTCTCGTTCCGCTCTGTCATCCCCGTCCCCTACTCCACACGAAAGGATCTGGTGTACTCTTTCAACATGGCCCCTTTAGGCAGCGTGATTGATCTTTCCCAGATGTCTGAGTGGAAATGGGAGGTAGGCCAAAGCCGATTCTCTGTCTGAAACAAACCTCGTCCGAGCTCGCCTCCTGCAACCTGGTGGCGGTGCCTGAGAGTGACTCTTTCATCTACCGTCAAAAGTCAAAAAGCTTCTTCATGGGAGAAGACAGCAGCTTCAGAGGCCCGTCCCCTCACCTGGCCCCTCGGCTCATACCCATTCGTGAAGCCGCTATGAGCGAATATTACTCAGTACTATTTTCTCGAAGACAACATCTCAGCCACAACAGCACCACTCAAAAGCCTCCCGATCGAACGCTAACCAAGGAGCAGTGCTAAACACAGGTGACCACGCGCACACACCGCTCGCGCCCAAGGGTTCCAGGAGGTGTCCTGCGGGGCCCCGGGTGGACCAATGGTTGCTGATTGCCGTCAGTGGTCCCTAGGGGGAATGAAAGTTGTTTCTCACGGGCTATTTCTTGCCATGGCTACAGATAAGTTCTTTCCTAAGCTTGGGCCTGGCTCCGCCCCCTACTTGTCCATCCACTCTGTCATGCACTTACCCTACTCCACACGGAAAGATCTGCTATCCACTTTTAACATGACCCCTTTTGCAGCTTGATGGATCTTTCCCAGATGTCTGTGTCGGATCTGGTAGCTCAGCCGAAATCCGATTCCATTTCTCAACCAAACCGCTCCCGCGCTCGCCTCCTGCCGCCTGGTGGAGGTTCCCGACCCCTACTCCACACGGAAAGATCAGCTGTCCTCTTTCCACATCACCCTGTTTGGCAGCGTGATGGATCTTTCCCAGATGTCTGAGTCGGATCTGCCAGCTCAGCCGATAGCCGATTCTCTTTCACGAACAAACCGCGTCCACGCTCGCCTCCTGCAGCCCGGTGGAGGTGCCAGAGAGTGACGTTTTCTTCTACGGTCCAAAGTCAAAAACCGTCTTCATGGCAGGAGACAGCAGCTTAACTGGCCAGCCCGCTCACCTGCCCCCTCGACTCTGAGCCACTTGTAAACCTAATACCAGCGATTACTCGGTACTATTCTGTAGAAGCCAACCTCTCTGCCACGACCGCACCACTCAAAAGCCTCCCGATCGAACGGTAACCAAGGAGCAGTGCTAAACACAAGTGAGAACGCGCACACACCGCTCGTGCCCGAGGGTTCTAAGAGGTCTCCTGCGGGGCCCCGGGTTGACCAATGGATGCTGAGTGACGTCAGCAGTCACTAAGGATATTGAAAGATGGTTCTAATGGGCTATTACTTGACGTGGCCACAGATCAGTTCTTTCCTAAGCTTGGGCCTGGCTCCGTCCCCTACTTCTCCATCCACTCTGTCATGCACTTACCCTACTCCACACGGAAAGATCTGCTATCCACTTTTAACATGACCCCTTTTGCAGCTTGATGGATCTTTCCCAGATGTCTGTGTCGGATCTGGTAGCTCAGCCGAAATCCGATTCCATTTCTCAACCAAACCGCTCCCGCGCTCGCCTCCTGCAGCCTGGTGGAGGTTCCCGACCCCTACTCCACAGGGAAAGATCAGCTGTCCTCTTTCCACATCACGCTGTTTGGCAGCGTGATGGATCTTTCCCAGATGTCGGAGTCGGATCTGCCAGCTCAGCCGATAGCCGATTCTCTTTCACGAACAAACCGCGTCCACGCTCGCCTCCTGCAGCCCGGTGGAGGTGCCAGAGAGTGACGTTTTCTTCTACGGTCCAAAGTCAAAAACCGTCTTCATGGCAGGAGACAGCAGCTTAACTGGCCAGCCCGCTCACCTGCCCCCTCGACTCTGAGCCACTTGTAAACCTAATACCAGTGATTACTCGGTACTATTCTGTACAAGCCAACCTCTCTGCCACGACCGCACCACTCAAAAGCCTCCCGATCGAACGGTAACCAAGGAGCAGTGCTAAACACAAGTGAGCCCGCGCACACACCGCTCGCGCCCAAGGGTTCTAAGAGGTCTCCTGCGGGGCCCCGGGTTGACCAATGGTTGCGGAGTGACGTCAGCAGTCACTAGGTAGATTGAAAGTTGGTTCTTTTTTTTTTTTTTTTTTTTTGACTTTCTAAAGGGTGAATTTTATGGTATGTGAATTATCTCAATCAAGCTGATTTTTTTAGAAAAGTGTTCTACATGTAAGTATATATGAGTACATATATGAATATGTGTACATACATACAATAAATTGTAAGTTAATTTAGAAATAGACAGCTTCATATCCATCTAAATCAATGTTTAAATTCTTCTTAAGGATTTTAAGATGCTAACATATTTGAGAGAACACTACAATATCACATAACCTAGTTTGATAATTACAGATACATACTAAAGATTTAAACTTAAATCTCCATTGAACTTTGAAATCCTAGAATCTGCAGCAACCTGCTCACTACTGAGTTGGCTTAGCTCTAGTTCCAATTTCATATTTGCACGGAACCAAGAAACTCTACAAAGGTGAACAGCACATCACTGGGTATGGAAGAGCAGGGCCGCGTCTTTTACACCCTCGTGACCTTTGCAGCACGCGGCACTGTCCCTCGCACACATGGCAGGCCACATGACAAATGAGGGAGATACTTTTTAAATACCATACTTGTAAAACAGGACCAGAACAGTTAAACTTTTGTTCTCTGTGCTATCCCGTTAGATCAGGTCAACAAACTTCTTGTGTAAAGGACCAGATAGCAAATATTTTAGGCTTTTGGACAAGATTGTTTCTGACAGAACTACTCAACTCCCTCCGAGTAACATGAAAGCAGCTGTAGACAATATATAAACAAATGGACAACATTTAAACAAATGATCCCCTGCTTTAGACCAGTGCTGTCCAACGGATCTTTCCACAGTAATAGAAATATTTTATTATCTGACTATTAAGCCCTTAAACTATGGCTACTGTGACTAAGAAACTGAATTTTTAAATTATTTTAAATGTAAACAGATACATGTGACTAGTGGCTACTGTCCTGACCAGCACTGCATTAGACAACTAACTAGCCAATTTTATTACCTCTGTTCAAAAAACCGAAAAACAGTACCTCTATTCAAAAAACTTAAAGCTAAAGATGAATTCTGTGACTACATTTCAAGGATGAACTGAGAAGAGAAAACATGATGTCAAATTTCTAATAATTCATAGATCCTACCACTAAGTATCAAAATTCGAAAGCAAATTATCTCAGTTCAAGCAGGAGGATACGTGTAGAGTTCCATGTATCTGGACTTCGCCATACTCTGTCTGGTGTACACTTGCTGGATTCCAGCTCTGAGGTCGTCCCGGATCTGGTCAAGGCCAATCTGCTTCAGTCCATGGGGATTCTGACTCCTGTTTGATGACATTGTGAGTAATGTTCTGAAGTCGTCCAGTGCAGCAATCCTTATTCAAAATACAGCTAATTCTCCATTAGATGAAAATATACAGTATCATCCCAAATTTATTCACAGCAGCTCAGAAAAGGATGTCCTTTAACTGCAGAAAATGAAATCTCATTGCAGGCAAACCCGCATTTCCCCGGAGACTACAAGGCTCGCGCGACGTCTCCGCCTGGTCGCTGGGCCCAGGCCCTGGCGAAACCCCCGTCCCGCCAAGGTCGGGCAGCGTCCCTCAGCGCAGGGACCGCCCCGCCTGGAGCTGAGTGCCGAAAGTTGGTTCTAATGGGCTATTTCTTGACGTGGCTACAGATCAGTTCTTTTCTAAGATTGGGCCTAGCTCCGCCCCCTACCTCTCGTTCCGCTCTGTCATCCCCGTCCCCTACTCCACACGAAAGGATCTGGTGTACTCTTTCAACATGGCCCCTTTAGGCAGCGTGATTGATCTTTCCCAGATGTCTGAGTGGAAATGGGAGGTAGGCCAAAGCCGATTCTCTGTCTGAAACAAACCTCGTCCGAGCTCGCCTCCTGCAACCTGGTGGCGGTGCCTGAGAGTGACTCTTTCATCTACCGTCAAAAGTCAAAAAGCTTCTTCATGGGAGAAGACAGCAGCTTCAGAGGCCCGTCCCCTCACCTGGCCCCTCGGCTCATACCCATTCGTGAAGCCGCTATGAGCGAATATTACTCAGTACTATTTTCTCGAAGACAACATCTCAGCCACAACAGCACCACTCAAAAGCCTCCAGATCGAACGCTAACCAAGGAGCAGTGCTAAACACAGGTGACCACGCGCACACACCGCTCGTGCCCAAGGGTTCCAGGAGGTGTCCTGCGGGGCCCCGGGTGGACCAATGGTTGCTGATTGCCGTCAGTGGTCCCTAGGGGGAATGAAAGTTGTTTCTCACGGGCTATTTCTTGCCATGGCTACAGATAAGTTCTTTCCTAAGCTTGGGCCTGGCTCCGCCCCCTACTTGTCCATCCACTCTGTCATGCACTTACCCTACTCCACACGGAAAGATCTGCTATCCACTTTTAACATGACCCCTTTTGCAGCTTGATGGATCTTTCCCAGATGTCTGTGTCGGATCTGGTAGCTCAGCATAAAATCCGATTCCATTTCTCAACCAAACCGCTCCCGCGCTCGCCTCCTGCCGCCTGGTGGAGGTTCCCGACCCCTACTCCACACGGAAAGATCAGCTGTCCTCTTTCCACATCACCCTGTTTGGCAGCGTGATGGATCTTTCCCAGATGTCTGAGTCGGATCTGCCAGCTCAGCCGATAGCCGATTCTCTTTCACGAACAAACCGCGTCCACGCTCGCCTCCTGCAGCCCGGTGGAGGTGCCAGAGAGTGACGTTTTCTTCTACGGTCCAAAGTCAAAAACCGTCTTCATGGCAGGAGACAGCAGCTTAACTGGCCAGCCCGCTCACCTGCCCCCTCGACTCTGAGCCACTTGTAAACCTAATACCAGCGATTACTCGGTACTATTCTGTAGAAGCCAACCTCTCTGCCACGACCGCACCACTCAAAAGCCTCCCGATCGAACGGTAACCAAGGAGCAGTGCTAAACACAAGTGAGAACGCGCACACACCGCTCGTGCCCGAGGGTTCTAAGAGGTCTCCTGCGGGGCCCCGGGTTGACCAATGGATGCTGAGTGACGTCAGCAGTCACTAAGGATATTGAAAGATGGTTCTAATGGGCTATTACTTGACGTGGCCACAGATCAGTTCTTTCCTAAGCTTGGGCCTGGCTCCGTCCCCTACTTCTCCATCCACTCTGTCATGCACTTACCCTACTCCACACGGAAAGATCTGCTATCCACTTTTAACATGACCCCTTTTGCAGCTTGATGGATCTTTCCCAGATGTCTGTGTCGGATCTGGTAGCTCAGCCGAAATCCGATTCCATTTCTCAACCAAACCGCTCCCGCGCTCGCCTCCTGCAGCCTGGTGGAGGTTCCCGACCCCTACTCCACAGGGAAAGATCAGCTGTCCTCTTTCCACATCACGCTGTTTGGCAGCGTGATGGATCTTTCCCAGATGTCGGAGTCGGATCTGCCAGCTCAGCCGATAGCCGATTCTCTTTCACGAACAAACCGCGTCCACGCTCGCCTCCTGCAGCCCGGTGGAGGTGCCAGAGAGTGACGTTTTCTTCTACGGTCCAAAGTCAAAAACCGTCTTCATGGCAGGAGACAGCAGCTTAACTGGCCAGCCCGCTCACCTGCCCCCTCGACTCTGAGCCACTTGTAAACCTAATACCAGCGATTACTCGGTACTCTTCTGTACAAGCCAACCTCTCTGCCACGACCGCACCACTCAAAAGCCTCCCGATCGAACGGTAACCAAGGAGCAGTGCTAAACACAAGTGAGCCCGCGCACACACCGCTCGCGCCCAAGGGTTCTAAGAGGTCTCCTGCGGGGCCCCGGGTTGACCAATGGTTGCGGAGTGACGTCAGCAGTCACTAGGTAGATTGAAAGTTGGTTCTTTTTTTTTTTTTTTTTTTTTGACTTTCTAAAGGGTGAATTTTATGGTATGTGAATTATCTCAATCAAGCTGATTTTTTTAGAAAAGTGTTCTACATGTAAGTATATATGAGTACATATATGAATATGTGTACATACATACAATAAATTGTAAGTTAATTTAGAAATAGACAGCTTCATATCCATCTAAATCAATGTTTAAATTCTTCTTAAGGATTTTAAGATGCTAACATATTTGAGAGAACACTACAATATCACATAACCTAGTTTGATAATTACAGATACATACTAAAGATTTAAACTTAAATCTCCATTGAACTTTGAAATCCTAGAATCTGCAGCAACCTGCTCACTACTGAGTTGGCTTAGCTCTAGTTCCAATTTCATATTTGCACGGAACCAAGAAACTCTACAAAGGTGAACAGCACATCACTGGGTATGGAAGAGCAGGGCCGCGTCTTTTACACCCTCGTGACCTTTGCAGCACGCGGCACTGTCCCTCGCACACATGGCAGGCCACATGACAAATGAGGGAGATACTTTTTAAATACCATACTTGTAAAACAGGACCAGAACAGTTAAACTTTTGTTCTCTGTGCTATCCCGTTAGATCAGGTCAACAAACTTCTTGTGTAAAGGACCAGATAGCAAATATTTTAGGCTTTTGGACAAGATTGTTTCTGACAGAACTACTCAACTCCCTCCGAGTAACATGAAAGCAGCTGTAGACAATATATAAACAAATGGACAACATTTAAACAAATGATCCCCTGCTTTAGACCAGTGCTGTCCAACGGATCTTTCCACAGTAATAGAAATATTTTATTATCTGACTATTAAGCCCTTAAACTATGGCTACTGTGACTAAGAAACTGAATTTTTAAATTATTTTAAATGTAAACAGATACATGTGACTAGTGGCTACTGTCCTGACCAGCACTGCATTAGACAACTAACTAGCCAATTTTATTACCTCTGTTCAAAATACCGAAAAACAGTACCTCTATTCAAAAAACTTAAAGCTAAAGATGAATTCTGTGACTACATTTCAAGGATGAACTGAGAAGAGAAAACATGATGTCAAATTTCTAATAATTCATAGATCCTACCACTAAGTATCAAAATTCGAAAGCAAATTATCTCAGTTCAAGCAGGAGGATACGTGTAGAGTTCCATGTATCTGGACTTCGCCATACTCTGTCTGGTGTACACTTGCTGGATTCCAGCTCTGAGGTCGTCCCGGATCTGGTCAAGGCCAATCTGCTTCAGTCCATGGGGATTCTGACTCCTGTTTGATGACATTGTGAGTAATGTTCTGAAGTCGTCCAGTGCAGCAATCCTTATTCAAAATACAGCTAATTCTCCATTAGATGAAAATATACAGTATCATCCCAAATTTATTCACAGCAGCTCAGAAAAGGATGTCCTTTAACTGCAGAAAATGAAATCTCATTGCAGGCAAACCCGCATTTCCCCGGAGACTACAAGGCTCGCGCGACGTCTCCGCCTGGTCGCTGGGCCCAGGCCCTGGCGAAACCCCCGTCCCGCCAAGGTCGGGCAGCGTCCCTCAGCGCAGGGACCGCCCCGCCTGGAGCTGAGTGCCGAAAGTTGGTTCTAATGGGCTATTTCTTGACGTGGCTACAGATCAGTTCTTTTCTAAGATTGGGCCTAGCTCCGCCCCCTACCTCTCGTTCCGCTCTGTCATCCCCGTCCCCTACTCCACACGAAAGGATCTGGTGTACTCTTTCAACATGGCCCCTTTAGGCAGCGTGATTGATCTTTCCCAGATGTCTGAGTGGAAATGGGAGGTAGGCCAAAGCCGATTCTCTGTCTGAAACAAACCTCGTCCGAGCTCGCCTCCTGCAACCTGGTGGCGGTGCCTGAGAGTGACTCTTTCATCTACCGTCAAAAGTCAAAAAGCTTCTTCATGGGAGAAGACAGCAGCTTCAGAGGCCCGTCCCCTCACCTGGCCCCTCGGCTCATACCCACTCGTGAAGCCGCTATGAGCGAATATTACTCAGTACTATTTTCTCGAAGACAACATCTCAGCCACAACAGCACCACTCAAAAGCCTCCCGATCGAACGCTAACCAAGGAGCAGTGCTAAACACAGGTGACCACGCGCACACACCGCTCGCGCCCAAGGGTTCCAGGAGGTGTCCTGCGGGGCCCCGGGTGGACCAATGGTTGCTGATTGCCGTCAGTGGTCCCTAGGGGGAATGAAAGTTGTTTCTCACGGGCTATTTCTTGCCATGGCTACAGATAAGTTCTTTCCTAAGCTTGGGCCTGGCTCCGCCCCCTACTTGTCCATCCACTCTGTCATGCACTTACCCTACTCCACACGGAAAGATCTGCTATCCACTTTTAACATGACCCCTTTTGCAGCTTGATGGATCTTTCCCAGATGTCTGTGTCGGATCTGGTAGCTCAGCCGAAATCCGATTCCATTTCTCAACCAAACCGCTCCCGCGCTCGCCTCCTGCCGCCTGGTGGAGGTTCCCGACCCCTACTCCACACGGAAAGATCAGCTGTCCTCTTTCCACATCACCCTGTTTGGCAGCGTGATGGATCTTTCCCAGATGTCTGAGTCGGATCTGCCAGCTCAGCCGATAGCCGATTCTCTTTCACGAACAAACCGCGTCCACGCTCGCCTCCTGCAGCCCGGTGGAGGTGCCAGAGAGTGACGTTTTCTTCTACGGTCCAAAGTCAAAAACCGTCTTCATGGCAGGAGACAGCAGCTTAACTGGCCAGCCCGCTCACCTGCCCCCTCGACTCTGAGCCACTTGTAAACCTAATACCAGCGATTACTCGGTACTATTCTGTAGAAGCCAACCTCTCTGCCACGACCGCACCACTCAAAAGCCTCCCGATCGAACGGTAACCAAGGAGCAGTGCTAAACACAAGTGAGAACGCGCACACACCGCTCGTGCCCGAGGGTTCTAAGAGGTCTCCTGCGGGGCCCCGGGTTGACCAATGGATGCTGAGTGACGTCAGCAGTCACTAAGGATATTGAAAGATGGTTCTAATGGGCTATTACTTGACGTGGCCACAGATCAGTTCTTTCCTAAGCTTGGGCCTGGCTCCGTCCCCTACTTCTCCATCCACTCTGTCATGCACTTACCCTACTCCACACGGAAAGATCTGCTATCCACTTTTAACATGACCCCTTTTGCAGCTTGATGGATCTTTCCCAGATGTCTGTGTCGGATCTGGTAGCTCAGCCGAAATCCGATTCCATTTCTCAACCAAACCGCTCCCGCGCTCGCCTCCTGCAGCCTGGTGGAGGTTCCCGACCCCTACTCCACAGGGAAAGATCAGCTGTCCTCTTTCCACATCACGCTGTTTGGCAGCGTGATGGATCTTTCCCAGATGTCGGAGTCGGATCTGCCAGCTCAGCCGATAGCCGATTCTCTTTCACGAACAAACCGCGTCCACGCTCGCCTCCTGCAGCCCGGTGGAGGTGCCAGAGAGTGACGTTTTCTTCTACGGTCCAAAGTCAAAAACCGTCTTCATGGCAGGAGACAGCAGCTTAACTGGCCAGCCCGCTCACCTGCCCCCTCGACTCTGAGCCACTTGTAAACCTAATACCAGCGATTACTCGGTACTATTCTGTACAAGCCAACCTCTCTGCCACGACCGCACCACTCAAAAGCCTCCCGATCGAACGGTAACCAAGGAGCAGTGCTAAACACAAGTGAGCCCGCGCACACACCGCTCGCGCCCAAGGGTTCTAAGAGGTCTCCTGCGGGGCCCCGGGTTGACCAATGGTTGCGGAGTGACGTCAGCAGTCACTAGGTAGATTGAAAGTTGGTTCTTTTTTTTTTTTTTTTTTTTGACTTTCTAAAGGGTGAATTTTATGGTATGTGAATTATCTCAATCAAGCTGATTTTTTTAGAAAAGTGTTCTACATGTAAGTATATATGAGTACATATATGAATATGTGTACATACATACAATAAATTGTAAGTTAATTTAGAAATAGACAGCTTCATATCCATCTAAATCAATGTTTAAATTCTTCTTAAGGATTTTAAGATGCTAACATATTTGAGAGAACACTACAATATCACATAACCTAGTTTGATAATTACAGATACATACTAAAGATTTAAACTTAAATCTCCATTGAACTTTGAAATCCTAGAATCTGCAGCAACCTGCTCACTACTGAGTTGGCTTAGCTCTAGTTCCAATTTCATATTTGCACGGAACCAAGAAACTCTACAAAGGTGAACAGCACATCACTGGGTATGGAAGAGCAGGGCCGCGTCTTTTACACCCTCGTGACCTTTGCAGCACGCGGCACTGTCCCTCGCACACATGGCAGGCCACATGACAAATGAGGGAGATACTTTTTAAATACCATACTTGTAAAACAGGACCAGAACAGTTAAACTTTTGTTCTCTGTGCTATCCCGTTAGATCAGGTCAACAAACTTCTTGTGTAAAGGACCAGATAGCAAATATTTTAGGCTTTTGGACAAGATTGTTTCTGACAGAACTACTCAACTCCCTCCGAGTAACATGAAAGCAGCTGTAGACAATATATAAACAAATGGACAACATTTAAACAAATGATCCCCTGCTTTAGACCAGTGCTGTCCAACGGATCTTTCCACAGTAATAGAAATATTTTATTATCTGACTATTAAGCCCTTAAACTATGGCTACTGTGACTAAGAAACTGAATTTTTAAATTATTTTAAATGTAAACAGATACATGTGACTAGTGGCTACTGTCCTGACCAGCACTGCATTAGACAACTAACTAGCCAATTTTATTACCTCTGTTCAAAAAACCGAAAAACAGTACCTCTATTCAAAAAACTTAAAGCTAAAGATGAATTCTGTGACTACATTTCAAGGATGAACTGAGAAGAGAAAACATGATGTCAAATTTCTAATAATTCATAGATCCTACCACTAAGTATCAAAATTCGAAAGCAAATTATCTCAGTTCAAGCAGGAGGATACGTGTAGAGTTCCATGTATCTGGACTTCGCCATACTCTGTCTGGTGTACACTTGCTGGATTCCAGCTCTGAGGTCGTCCCGGATCTGGTCAAGGCCAATCTGCTTCAGTCCATGGGGATTCTGACTCCTGTTTGATGACATTGTGAGTAATGTTCTGAAGTCGTCCAGTGCAGCAATCCTTATTCAAAATACAGCTAATTCTCCATTAGATGAAAATATACAGTATCATCCCAAATTTATTCACAGCAGCTCAGAAAAGGATGTCCTTTAACTGCAGAAAATGAAATCTCATTGCAGGCAAACCCGCATTTCCCCGGAGACTACAAGGCTCGCGCGACGTCTCCGCCTGGTCGCTGGGCCCAGGCCCTGGCGAAACCCCCGTCCCGCCAAGGTCGGGCAGCGTCCCTCAGCGCAGGGACCGCCCCGCCTGGAGCTGAGTGCCGAAAGTTGGTTCTAATGGGCTATTTCTTGACGTGGCTACAGATCAGTTCTTTTCTAAGATTGGGCCTAGCTCCGCCCCCTACCTCTCGTTCCGCTCTGTCATCCCCGTCCCCTACTCCACACGAAAGGATCTGGTGTACTCTTTCAACATGGCCCCTTTAGGCAGCGTGATTGATCTTTCCCAGATGTCTGAGTGGAAATGGGAGGTAGGCCAAAGCCGATTCTCTGTCTGAAACAAACCTCGTCCGAGCTCGCCTCCTGCAACCTGGTGGCGGTGCCTGAGAGTGACTCTTTCATCTACCGTCAAAAGTCAAAAAGCTTCTTCATGGGAGAAGACAGCAGCTTCAGAGGCCCGTCCCCTCACCTGGCCCCTCGGCTCATACCCATTCGTGAAGCCGCTATGAGCGAATATTACTCAGTACTATTTTCTCGAAGACAACATCTCAGCCACAACAGCACCACTCAAAAGCCTCCCGATCGAACGCTAACCAAGGAGCAGTGCTAAACACAGGTGACCACGCGCACACACCGCTCGCGCCCAAGGGTTCCAGGAGGTGTCCTGCGGGGCCCCGGGTGGACCAATGGTTGCTGATTGCCGTCAGTGGTCCCTAGGGGGAATGAAAGTTGTTTCTCACGGGCTATTTCTTGCCATGGCTACAGATAAGTTCTTTCCTAAGCTTGGGCCTGGCTCCGCCCCCTACTTGTCCATCCACTCTGTCATGCACTTACCCTACTCCACACGGAAAGATCTGCTATCCACTTTTAACATGACCCCTTTTGCAGCTTGATGGATCTTTCCCAGATGTCTGTGTCGGATCTGGTAGCTCAGCCGAAATCCGATTCCATTTCTCAACCAAACCGCTCCCGCGCTCGCCTCCTGCCGCCTGGTGGAGGTTCCCGACCCCTACTCCACACGGAAAGATCAGCTGTCCTCTTTCCACATCACCCTGTTTGGCAGCGTGATGGATCTTTCCCAGATGTCTGAGTCGGATCTGCCAGCTCAGCCGATAGCCGATTCTCTTTCACGAACAAACCGCGTCCACGCTCGCCTCCTGCAGCCCGGTGGAGGTGCCAGAGAGTGACGTTTTCTTCTACGGTCCAAAGTCAAAAACCGTCTTCATGGCACGAGACAGCAGCTTAACTGGCCAGCCCGCTCACCTGCCCCCTCGACTCTGAGCCACTTGTAAACCTAATACCAGCGATTACTCGGTACTATTCTGTAGAAGCCAACCTCTCTGCCACGACCGCACCACTCAAAAGCCTCCCGATCGAACGGTAACCAAGGAGCAGTGCTAAACACAAGTGAGAACGCGCACACACCGCTCGTGCCCGAGGGTTCTAAGAGGTCTCCTGCGGGGCCCCGGGTTGACCAATGGATGCTGAGTGACGTCAGCAGTCACTAAGGATATTGAAAGATGGTTCTAATGGGCTATTACTTGACGTGGCCACAGATCAGTTCTTTCCTAAGCTTGGGCCTGGCTCCGTCCCCTACTTCTCCATCCACTCTGTCATGCACTTACCCTACTCCACACGGAAAGATCTGCTATCCACTTTTAACATGACCCCTTTTGCAGCTTGATGGATCTTTCCCAGATGTCTGTGTCGGATCTGGTAGCTCAGCCGAAATCCGATTCCATTTCTCAACCAAACCGCTCCCGCGCTCGCCTCCTGCAGCCTGGTGGAGGTTCCCGACCCCTACTCCACAGGGAAAGATCAGCTGTCCTCTTTCCACATCACGCTGTTTGGCAGCGTGATGGATCTTTCCCAGATGTCGGAGTCGGATCTGCCAGCTCAGCCGATAGCCGATTCTCTTTCACGAACAAACCGCGTCCACGCTCGCCTCCTGCAGCCCGGTGGAGGTGCCAGAGAGTGACGTTTTCTTCTACGGTCCAAAGTCAAAAACCGTCTTCATGGCAGGAGACAGCAGCTTAACTGGCCAGCCCGCTCACCTGCCCCCTCGACTCTGAGCCACTTGTAAACCTAATACCAGTGATTACTCGGTACTATTCTGTACAAGCCAACCTCTCTGCCACGACCGCACCACTCAAAAGCCTCCCGATCGAACGGTAACCAAGGAGCAGTGCTAAACACAAGTGAGCCCGCGCACACACCGCTCGCGCCCAAGGGTTCTAAGAGGTCTCCTGCGGGGCCCCGGGTTGACCAATGGTTGCGGAGTGACGTCAGCAGTCACTAGGTAGATTGAAAGTTGGTTCTTTTTTTTTTTTTTTTTTTTGACTTTCTAAAGGGTGAATTTTATGGTATGTGAATTATCTCAATCAAGCTGATTTTTTTAGAAAAGTGTTCTACATGTAAGTATATATGAGTACATATATGAATATGTGTACATACATACAATAAATTGTAAGTTAATTTAGAAATAGACAGCTTCATATCCATCTAAATCAATGTTTAAATTCTTCTTAAGGATTTTAAGATGCTAACATATTTGAGAGAACACTACAATATCACATAACCTAGTTTGATAATTACAGATACATACTAAAGATTTAAACTTAAATCTCCATTGAACTTTGAAATCCTAGAATCTGCAGCAACCTGCTCACTACTGAGTTGGCTTAGCTCTAGTTCCAATTTCATATTTGCACGGAACCAAGAAACTCTACAAAGGTGAACAGCACATCACTGGGTATGGAAGAGCAGGGCCGCGTCTTTTACACCCTCGTGACCTTTGCAGCACGCGGCACTGTCCCTCGCACACATGGCAGGCCACATGACAAATGAGGGAGATACTTTTTAAATACCATACTTGTAAAACAGGACCAGAACAGTTAAACTTTTGTTCTCTGTGCTATCCCGTTAGATCAGGTCAACAAACTTCTTGTGTAAAGGACCAGATAGCAAATATTTTAGGCTTTTGGACAAGATTGTTTCTGACAGAACTACTCAACTCCCTCCGAGTAACATGAAAGCAGCTGTAGACAATATATAAACAAATGGACAACATTTAAACAAATGATCCCCTGCTTTAGACCAGTGCTGTCCAACGGATCTTTCCACAGTAATAGAAATATTTTATTATCTGACTATTAAGCCCTTAAACTATGGCTACTGTGACTAAGAAACTGAATTTTTAAATTATTTTAAATGTAAACAGATACATGTGACTAGTGGCTACTGTCCTGACCAGCACTGCATTAGACAACTAACTAGCCAATTTTATTACCTCTGTTCAAAAAACCGAAAAACAGTACCTCTATTCAAAAAACTTAAAGCTAAAGATGAATTCTGTGACTACATTTCAAGGATGAACTGAGAAGAGAAAACATGATGTCAAATTTCTAATAATTCATAGATCCTACCACTAAGTATCAAAATTCGAAAGCAAATTATCTCAGTTCAAGCAGGAGGATACGTGTAGAGTTCCATGTATCTGGACTTCGCCATACTCTGTCTGGTGTACACTTGCTGGATTCCAGCTCTGAGGTCGTCCCGGATCTGGTCAAGGCCAATCTGCTTCAGTCCATGGGGATTCTGACTCCTGTTTGATGACATTGTGAGTAATGTTCTGAAGTCGTCCAGTGCAGCAATCCTTATTCAAAATACAGCTAATTCTCCATTAGATGAAAATATACAGTATCATCCCAAATTTATTCACAGCAGCTCAGAAAAGGATGTCCTTTAACTGCAGAAAATGAAATCTCATTGCAGGCAAACCCGCATTTCCCCGGAGACTACAAGGCTCGCGCGACGTCTCCGCCTGGTCGCTGGGCCCAGGCCCTGGCGAAACCCCCGTCCCGCCAAGGTCGGGCAGCGTCCCTCAGCGCAGGGACCGCCCCGCCTGGAGCTGAGTGCCGAAAGTTGGTTCTAATGGGCTATTTCTTGACGTGGCTACAGATCAGTTCTTTTCTAAGATTGGGCCTAGCTCCGCCCCCTACCTCTCGTTCCGCTCTGTCATCCCCGTCCCCTACTCCACACGAAAGGATCTGGTGTACTCTTTCAACATGGCCCCTTTAGGCAGCGTGATTGATCTTTCCCAGATGTCTGAGTGGAAATGGGAGGTAGGCCAAAGCCGATTCTCTGTCTGAAACAAACCTCGTCCGAGCTCGCCTCCTGCAACCTGGTGGCGGTGCCTGAGAGTGACTCTTTCATCTACCGTCAAAAGTCAAAAAGCTTCTTCATGGGAGAAGACAGCAGCTTCAGAGGCCCGTCCCCTCACCTGGCCCCTCGGCTCATACCCATTCGTGAAGCCGCTATGAGCGAATATTACTCAGTACTATTTTCTCGAAGACAACATCTCAGCCACAACAGCACCACTCAAAAGCCTCCCGATCGAACGCTAACCAAGGAGCAGTGCTAAACACAGGTGACCACGCGCACACACCGCTCGCGCCCAAGGGTTCCAGGAGGTGTCCTGCGGGGCCCCGGGTGGACCAATGGTTGCTGATTGCCGTCAGTGGTCCCTAGGGGGAATGAAAGTTGTTTCTCACGGGCTATTTCTTGCCATGGCTACAGATAAGTTCTTTCCTAAGCTTGGGCCTGGCTCCGCCCCCTACTTGTCCATCCACTCTGTCATGCACTTACCCTACTCCACACGGAAAGATCTGCTATCCACTTTTAACATGACCCCTTTTGCAGCTTGATGGATCTTTCCCAGATGTCTGTGTCGGATCTGGTAGCTCAGCCGAAATCCGATTCCATTTCTCAACCAAACCGCTCCCGCGCTCGCCTCCTGCCGCCTGGTGGAGGTTCCCGACCCCTACTCCACACGGAAAGATCAGCTGTCCTCTTTCCACATCACCCTGTTTGGCAGCGTGATGGATCTTTCCCAGATGTCTGAGTCGGATCTGCCAGCTCAGCCGATAGCCGATTCTCTTTCACGAACAAACCGCGTCCACGCTCGCCTCCTGCAGCCCGGTGGAGGTGCCAGAGAGTGACGTTTTCTTCTACGGTCCAAAGTCAAAAACCGTCTTCATGGCAGGAGACAGCAGCTTAACTGGCCAGCCCGCTCACCTGCCCCCTCGACTCTGAGCCACTTGTAAACCTAATACCAGCGATTACTCGGTACTATTCTGTAGAAGCCAACCTCTCTGCCACGACCGCACCACTCAAAAGCCTCCCGATCGAACGGTAACCAAGGAGCAGTGCTAAACACAAGTGAGAACGCGCACACACCGCTCGTGCCCGAGGGTTCTAAGAGGTCTCCTGCGGGGCCCCGGGTTGACCAATGGATGCTGAGTGACGTCAGCAGTCACTAAGGATATTGAAAGATGGTTCTAATGGGCTATTACTTGACGTGGCCACAGATCAGTTCTTTCCTAAGCTTGGGCCTGGCTCCGTCCCCTACTTCTCCATCCACTCTGTCATGCACTTACCCTACTCCACACGGAAAGATCTGCTATCCACTTTTAACATGACCCCTTTTGCAGCTTGATGGATCTTTCCCAGATGTCTGTGTCGGATCTGGTAGCTCAGCCGAAATCCGATTCCATTTCTCAACCAAACCGCTCCCGCGCTCGCCTCCTGCAGCCTGGTGGAGGTTCCCGACCCCTACTCCACAGGGAAAGATCAGCTGTCCTCTTTCCACATCACGCTGTTTGGCAGCGTGATGGATCTTTCCCAGATGTCTGAGTCGGATCTGCCAGCTCAGCCGATAGCCGATTCTCTTTCACGAACAAACCGCGTCCACGCTCGCCTCCTGCAGCCCGGTGGAGGTGCCAGAGAGTGACGTTTTCTTCTACGGTCCAAAGTCAAAAACCGTCTTCATGGCAGGAGACAGCAGCTTAACTGGCCAGCCCGCTCACCTGCCCCCTCGACTCTGAGCCACTTGTAAACCTAATACCAGCGATTACTCGGTACTATTCTGTACAAGCCAACCTCTCTGCCACGACCGCACCACTCAAAAGCCTCCCGATCGAACGGTAACCAAGGAGCAGTGCTAAACACAAGTGAGCCCGCGCACACACCGCTCGCGCCCAAGGGTTCTAAGAGGTCTCCTGCGGGGCCCCGGGTTGACCAATGGTTGCGGAGTGACGTCAGCAGTCACTAGGTAGATTGAAAGTTGGTTCTTTTTTTTTTTTTTTTTTTTTGACTTTCTAAAGGGTGAATTTTATGGTATGTGAATTATCTCAATCAAGCTGATTTTTTTAGAAAAGTGTTCTACATGTAAGTATATATGAGTACATATATGAATATGTGTACATACATACAATAAATTGTAAGTTAATTTAGAAATAGACAGCTTCATATCCATCTAAATCAATGTTTAAATTCTTCTTAAGGATTTTAAGATGCTAACATATTTGAGAGAACACTACAATATCACATAACCTAGTTTGATAATTACAGATACATACTAAAGATTTAAACTTAAATCTCCATTGAACTTTGAAATCCTAGAATCTGCAGCAACCTGCTCACTACTGAGTTGGCTTAGCTCTAGTTCCAATTTCATATTTGCACGGAACCAAGAAACTCTACAAAGGTGAACAGCACATCACTGGGTATGGAAGAGCAGGGCCGCGTCTTTTACACCCTCGTGACCTTTGCAGCACGCGGCACTGTCCCTCGCACACATGGCAGGCCACATGACAAATGAGGGAGATACTTTTTAAATACCATACTTGTAAAACAGGACCAGAACAGTTAAACTTTTGTTCTCTGTGCTATCCCGTTAGATCAGGTCAACAAACTTCTTGTGTAAAGGACCAGATAGCAAATATTTTAGGCTTTTGGACAAGATTGTTTCTGACAGAACTACTCAACTCCCTCCGAGTAACATGAAAGCAGCTGTAGACAATATATAAACAAATGGACAACATTTAAACAAATGATCCCCTGCTTTAGACCAGTGCTGTCCAACGGATCTTTCCACAGTAATAGAAATATTTTATTATCTGACTATTAAGCCCTTAAACTATGGCTACTGTGACTAAGAAACTGAATTTTTAAATTATTTTAAATGTAAACAGATACATGTGACTAGTGGCTACTGTCCTGACCAGCACTGCATTAGACAACTAACTAGCCAATTTTATTACCTCTGTTCAAAAAACCGAAAAACAGTACCTCTATTCAAAAAACTTAAAGCTAAAGATGAATTCTGTGACTACATTTCAAGGATGAACTGAGAAGAGAAAACATGATGTCAAATTTCTAATAATTCATAGATCCTACCACTAAGTATCAAAATTCGAAAGCAAATTATCTCAGTTCAAGCAGGAGGATACGTGTAGAGTTCCATGTATCTGGACTTCGCCATACTCTGTCTGGTGTACACTTGCTGGATTCCAGCTCTGAGGTCGTCCCGGATCTGGTCAAGGCCAATCTGCTTCAGTCCATGGGGATTCTGACTCCTGTTTGATGACATTGTGAGTAATGTTCTGAAGTCGTCCAGTGCAGCAATCCTTATTCAAAATACAGCTAATTCTCCATTAGATGAAAATATACAGTATCATCCCAAATTTATTCACAGCAGCTCAGAAAAGGATGTCCTTTAACTGCAGAAAATGAAATCTCATTGCAGGCAAACCCGCATTTCCCCGGAGACTACAAGGCTCGCGCGACGTCTCCGCCTGGTCGCTGGGCCCAGGCCCTGGCGAAACCCCCGTCCCGCCAAGGTCGGGCAGCGTCCCTCAGCGCAGGGACCGCCCCGCCTGGAGCTGAGTGCCGAAAGTTGGTTCTAATGGGCTATTTCTTGACGTGGCTACAGATCAGTTCTTTTCTAAGATTGGGCCTAGCTCCGCCCCCTACCTCTCGTTCCGCTCTGTCATCCCCGTCCCCTACTCCACACGAAAGGATCTGGTGTACTCTTTCAACATGGCCCCTTTAGGCAGCGTGATTGATCTTTCCCAGATGTCTGAGTGGAAATGGGAGGTAGGCCAAAGCCGATTCTCTGTCTGAAACAAACCTCGTCCGAGCTCGCCTCCTGCAACCTGGTGGCGGTGCCTGAGAGTGACTCTTTCATCTACCGTCAAAAGTCAAAAAGCTTCTTCATGGGAGAAGACAGCAGCTTCAGAGGCCCGTCCCCTCACCTGGCCCCTCGGCTCATACCCATTCGTGAAGCCGCTATGAGCGAATATTACTCAGTACTATTTTCTCGAAGACAACATCTCAGCCACAACAGCACCACTCAAAAGCCTCCCGATCGAACGCTAACCAAGGAGCAGTGCTAAACACAGGTGACCACGCGCACACACCGCTCGCGCCCAAGGGTTCCAGGAGGTGTCCTGCGGGGCCCCGGGTGGACCAATGGTTGCTGATTGCCGTCAGTGGTCCCTAGGGGGAATGAAAGTTGTTTCTCACGGGCTATTTCTTGCCATGGCTACAGATAAGTTCTTTCCTAAGCTTGGGCCTGGCTCCGCCCCCTACTTGTCCATCCACTCTGTCATGCACTTACCCTACTCCACACGGAAAGATCTGCTATCCACTTTTAACATGACCCCTTTTGCAGCTTGATGGATCTTTCCCAGATGTCTGTGTCGGATCTGGTAGCTCAGCCGAAATCCGATTCCATTTCTCAACCAAACCGCTCCCGCGCTCGCCTCCTGCCGCCTGGTGGAGGTTCCCGACCCCTACTCCACACGGAAAGATCAGCTGTCCTCTTTCCACATCACCCTGTTTGGCAGCGTGATGGATCTTTCCCAGATGTCTGAGTCGGATCTGCCAGCTCAGCCGATAGCCGATTCTCTTTCACGAACAAACCGCGTCCACGCTCGCCTCCTGCAGCCCGGTGGAGGTGCCAGAGAGTGACGTTTTCTTCTACGGTCCAAAGTCAAAAACCGTCTTCATGGCAGGAGACAGCAGCTTAACTGGCCAGCCCGCTCACCTGCCCCCTCGACTCTGAGCCACTTGTAAACCTAATACCAGCGATTACTCGGTACTATTCTGTAGAAGCCAACCTCTCTGCCACGACCACACCACTCAAAAGCCTCCCGATCGAACGGTAACCAAGGAGCAGTGCTAAACACAAGTGAGAACGCGCACACACCGCTCGTGCCCGAGGGTTCTAAGAGGTCTCCTGCGGGGCCCCGGGTTGACCAATGGATGCTGAGTGACGTCAGCAGTCACTAAGGATATTGAAAGATGGTTCTAATGGGCTATTACTTGACGTGGCCACAGATCAGTTCTTTCCTAAGCTTGGGCCTGGCTCCGTCCCCTACTTCTCCATCCACTCTGTCATGCACTTACCCTACTCCACACGGAAAGATCTGCTATCCACTTTTAACATGACCCCTTTTGCAGCTTGATGGATCTTTCCCAGATGTCTGTGTCGGATCTGGTAGCTCAGCCGAAATCCGATTCCATTTCTCAACCAAACCGCTCCCGCGCTCGCCTCCTGCAGCCTGGTGGAGGTTCCCGACCCCTACTCCACAGGGAAAGATCAGCTGTCCTCTTTCCACATCACGCTGTTTGGCAGCGTGATGGATCTTTCCCAGATGTCTGAGTCGGATCTGCCAGCTCAGCCGATAGCCGATTCTCTTTCACGAACAAACCGCGTCCACGCTCGCCTCCTGCAGCCCGGTGGAGGTGCCAGAGAGTGACGTTTTCTTCTACGGTCCAAAGTCAAAAACCGTCTTCATGGCAGGAGACAGCAGCTTAACTGGCCAGCCCGCTCACCTGCCCCCTCGACTCTGAGCCACTTGTAAACCTAATACCAGCGATTACTCGGTACTATTCTGTACAAGCCAACCTCTCTGCCACGACCGCACCACTCAAAAGCCTCCCGATCGAACGGTAACCAAGGAGCAGTGCTAAACACAAGTGAGCCCGCGCACACACCGCTCGCGCCCAAGGGTTCTAAGAGGTCTCCTGCGGGGCCCCGGGTTGACCAATGGTTGCGGAGTGACGTCAGCAGTCACTAGGTAGATTGAAAGTTGGTTCTTTTTTTTTTTTTTTTTTTTTGACTTTCTAAAGGGTGAATTTTATGGTATGTGAATTATCTCAATCAAGCTGATTTTTTTAGAAAAGTGTTCTACATGTAAGTATATATGAGTACATATATGAATATGTGTACATACATACAATAAATTGTAAGTTAATTTAGAAATAGACAGCTTCATATCCATCTAAATCAATGTTTAAATTCTTCTTAAGGATTTTAAGATGCTAACATATTTGAGAGAACACTACAATATCACATAACCTAGTTTGATAATTACAGATACATACTAAAGATTTAAACTTAAATCTCCATTGAACTTTGAAATCCTAGAATCTGCAGCAACCTGCTCACTACTGAGTTGGCTTAGCTCTAGTTCCAATTTCATATTTGCACGGAACCAAGAAACTCTACAAAGGTGAACAGCACATCACTGGGTATGGAAGAGCAGGGCCGCGTCTTTTACACCCTCGTGACCTTTGCAGCACGCGGCACTGTCCCTCGCACACATGGCAGGCCACATGACAAATGAGGGAGATACTTTTTAAATACCATACTTGTAAAACAGGACCAGAACAGTTAAACTTTTGTTCTCTGTGCTATCCCGTTAGATCAGGTCAACAAACTTCTTGTGTAAAGGACCAGATAGCAAATATTTTAGGCTTTTGGACAAGATTGTTTCTGACAGAACTACTCAACTCCCTCCGAGTAACATGAAAGCAGCTGTAGACAATATATAAACAAATGGACAACATTTAAACAAATGATCCCCTGCTTTAGACCAGTGCTGTCCAACGGATCTTTCCACAGTAATAGAAATATTTTATTATCTGACTATTAAGCCCTTAAACTATGGCTACTGTGACTAAGAAACTGAATTTTTAAATTATTTTAAATGTAAACAGATACATGTGACTAGTGGCTACTGTCCTGACCAGCACTGCATTAGACAACTAACTAGCCAATTTTATTACCTCTGTTCAAAATACCGAAAAACAGTACCTCTATTCAAAAAACTTAAAGCTAAAGATGAATTCTGTGACTACATTTCAAGGATGAACTGAGAAGAGAAAACATGATGTCAAATTTCTAATAATTCATAGATCCTACCACTAAGTATCAAAATTCGAAAGCAAATTATCTCAGTTCAAGCAGGAGGATACGTGTAGAGTTCCATGTATCTGGACTTCGCCATACTCTGTCTGGTGTACACTTGCTGGATTCCAGCTCTGAGGTCGTCCCGGATCTGGTCAAGGCCAATCTGCTTCAGTCCATGGGGATTCTGACTCCTGTTTGATGACATTGTGAGTAATGTTCTGAAGTCGTCCAGTGCAGCAATCCTTATTCAAAATACAGCTAATTCTCCATTAGATGAAAATATACAGTATCATCCCAAATTTATTCACAGCAGCTCAGAAAAGGATGTCCTTTAACTGCAGAAAATGAAATCTCATTGCAGGCAAACCCGCATTTCCCCGGAGACTACAAGGCTCGCGCGACGTCTCCGCCTGGTCGCTGGGCCCAGGCCCTGGCGAAACCCCCGTCCCGCCAAGGTCGGGCAGCGTCCCTCAGCGCAGGGACCGCCCCGCCTGGAGCTGAGTGCCGAAAGTTGGTTCTAATGGGCTATTTCTTGACGTGGCTACAGATCAGTTCTTTTCTAAGATTGGGCCTAGCTCCGCCCCCTACCTCTCGTTCCGCTCTGTCATCCCCGTCCCCTACTCCACACGAAAGGATCTGGTGTACTCTTTCAACATGGCCCCTTTAGGCAGCGTGATTGATCTTTCCCAGATGTCTGAGTGGAAATGGGAGGTAGGCCAAAGCCGATTCTCTGTCTGAAACAAACCTCGTCCGAGCTCGCCTCCTGCAACCTGGTGGCGGTGCCTGAGAGTGACTCTTTCATCTACCGTCAAAAGTCAAAAAGCTTCTTCATGGGAGAAGACAGCAGCTTCAGAGGCCCGTCCCCTCACCTGGCCCCTCGGCTCATACCCATTCGTGAAGCCGCTATGAGCGAATATTACTCAGTACTATTTTCTCGAAGACAACATCTCAGCCACAACAGCACCACTCAAAAGCCTCCCGATCGAACGCTAACCAAGGAGCAGTGCTAAACACAGGTGACCACGCGCACACACCGCTCGCGCCCAAGGGTTCCAGGAGGTGTCCTGCGGGGCCCCGGGTGGACCAATGGTTGCTGATTGCCGTCAGTGGTCCCTAGGGGGAATGAAAGTTGTTTCTCACGGGCTATTTCTTGCCATGGCTACAGATAAGTTCTTTCCTAAGC
Organism: Cynocephalus volans; assembly: GCF_027409185.1. Lineage (NCBI taxonomy): Eukaryota > Metazoa > Chordata > Mammalia > Dermoptera > Cynocephalidae > Cynocephalus > Cynocephalus volans. The sequence goes on from NC_084469.1 coordinate 63,526,674, forward strand.
TTGGGCCTGGCTCCGCCCCCTACTTGTCCATCCACTCTGTCATGCACTTACCCTACTCCACACGGAAAGATCTGCTATCCACTTTTAACATGACCCCTTTTGCAGCTTGATGGATCTTTCCCAGATGTCTGTGTCGGATCTGGTAGCTCAGCCGAAATCCGATTCCATTTCTCAACCAAACCGCTCCCGCGCTCGCCTCCTGCCGCCTGGTGGAGGTTCCCGACCCCTACTCCACACGGAAAGATCAGCTGTCCTCTTTCCACATCACCCTGTTTGGCAGCGTGATGGATCTTTCCCAGATGTCTGAGTCGGATCTGCCAGCTCAGCCGATAGCCGATTCTCTTTCACGAACAAACCGCGTCCACGCTCGCCTCCTGCAGCCCGGTGGAGGTGCCAGAGAGTGACGTTTTCTTCTACGGTCCAAAGTCAAAAACCGTCTTCATGGCAGGAGACAGCAGCTTAACTGGCCAGCCCGCTCACCTGCCCCCTCGACTCTGAGCCACTTGTAAACCTAATACCAGCGATTACTCGGTACTATTCTGTAGAAGCCAACCTCTCTGCCACGACCGCACCACTCAAAAGCCTCCCGATCGAACGGTAACCAAGGAGCAGTGCTAAACACAAGTGAGAACGCGCACACACCGCTCGTGCCCGAGGGTTCTAAGAGGTCTCCTGCGGGGCCCCGGGTTGACCAATGGATGCTGAGTGACGTCAGCAGTCACTAAGGATATTGAAAGATGGTTCTAATGGGCTATTACTTGACGTGGCCACAGATCAGTTCTTTCCTAAGCTTGGGCCTGGCTCCGTCCCCTACTTCTCCATCCACTCTGTCATGCACTTACCCTACTCCACACGGAAAGATCTGCTATCCACTTTTAACATGACCCCTTTTGCAGCTTGATGGATCTTTCCCAGATGTCTGTGTCGGATCTGGTAGCTCAGCCGAAATCCGATTCCATTTCTCAACCAAACCGCTCCCGCGCTCGCCTCCTGCAGCCTGGTGGAGGTTCCCGACCCCTACTCCACAGGGAAAGATCAGCTGTCCTCTTTCCACATCACGCTGTTTGGCAGCGTGATGGATCTTTCCCAGATGTCTGAGTCGGATCTGCCAGCTCAGCCGATAGCCGATTCTCTTTCACGAACAAACCGCGTCCACGCTCGCCTCCTGCAGCCCGGTGGAGGTGCCAGAGAGTGACGTTTTCTTCTACGGTCCAAAGTCAAAAACCGTCTTCATGGCAGGAGACAGCAGCTTAACTGGCCAGCCCGCTCACCTGCCCCCTCGACTCTGAGCCACTTGTAAACCTAATACCAGCGATTACTCGGTACTATTCTGTACAAGACAACCTCTCTGCCACGACCGCACCACTCAAAAGCCTCCCGATCGAACGGTAACCAAGGAGCAGTGCTAAACACAAGTGAGCCCGCGCACACACCGCTCGCGCCCAAGGGTTCTAAGAGGTCTCCTGCGGGGCCCCGGGTTGACCAATGGTTGCGGAGTGACGTCAGCAGTCACTAGGTAGATTGAAAGTTGGTTCTTTTTTTTTTTTTTTTTTTTGACTTTCTAAAGGGTGAATTTTATGGTATGTGAATTATCTCAATCAAGCTGATTTTTTTAGAAAAGTGTTCTACATGTAAGTATATATGAGTACATATATGAATATGTGTACATACATACAATAAATTGTAAGTTAATTTAGAAATAGACAGCTTCATATCCATCTAAATCAATGTTTAAATTCTTCTTAAGGATTTTAAGATGCTAACATATTTGAGAGAACACTACAATATCACATAACCTAGTTTGATAATTACAGATACATACTAAAGATTTAAACTTAAATCTCCATTGAACTTTGAAATCCTAGAATCTGCAGCAACCTGCTCACTACTGAGTTGGCTTAGCTCTAGTTCCAATTTCATATTTGCACGGAACCAAGAAACTCTACAAAGGTGAACAGCACATCACTGGGTATGGAAGAGCAGGGCCGCGTCTTTTACACCCTCGTGACCTTTGCAGCACGCGGCACTGTCCCTCGCACACATGGCAGGCCACATGACAAATGAGGGAGATACTTTTTAAATACCATACTTGTAAAACAGGACCAGAACAGTTAAACTTTTGTTCTCTGTGCTATCCCGTTAGATCAGGTCAACAAACTTCTTGTGTAAAGGACCAGATAGCAAATATTTTAGGCTTTTGGACAAGATTGTTTCTGACAGAACTACTCAACTCCCTCCGAGTAACATGAAAGCAGCTGTAGACAATATATAAACAAATGGACAACATTTAAACAAATGATCCCCTGCTTTAGACCAGTGCTGTCCAACGGATCTTTCCACAGTAATAGAAATATTTTATTATCTGACTATTAAGCCCTTAAACTATGGCTACTGTGACTAAGAAACTGAATTTTTAAATTATTTTAAATGTAAACAGATACATGTGACTAGTGGCTACTGTCCTGACCAGCACTGCATTAGACAACTAACTAGCCAATTTTATTACCTCTGTTCAAAATACCGAAAAACAGTACCTCTATTCAAAAAACTTAAAGCTAAAGATGAATTCTGTGACTACATTTCAAGGATGAACTGAGAAGAGAAAACATGATGTCAAATTTCTAATAATTCATAGATCCTACCACTAAGTATCAAAATTCGAAAGCAAATTATCTCAGTTCAAGCAGGAGGATACGTGTAGAGTTCCATGTATCTGGACTTCGCCATACTCTGTCTGGTGTACACTTGCTGGATTCCAGCTCTGAGGTCGTCCCGGATCTGGTCAAGGCCAATCTGCTTCAGTCCATGGGGATTCTGACTCCTGTTTGATGACATTGTGAGTAATGTTCTGAAGTCGTCCAGTGCAGCAATCCTTATTCAAAATACAGCTAATTCTCCATTAGATGAAAATATACAGTATCATCCCAAATTTATTCACAGCAGCTCAGAAAAGGATGTCCTTTAACTGCAGAAAATGAAATCTCATTGCAGGCAAACCCGCATTTCCCCGGAGACTACAAGGCTCGCGCGACGTCTCCGCCTGGTCGCTGGGCCCAGGCCCTGGCGAAACCCCCGTCCCGCCAAGGTCGGGCAGCGTCCCTCAGCGCAGGGACCGCCCCGCCTGGAGCTGAGTGCCGAAAGTTGGTTCTAATGGGCTATTTCTTGACGTGGCTACAGATCAGTTCTTTTCTAAGATTGGGCCTAGCTCCGCCCCCTACCTCTCGTTCCGCTCTGTCATCCCCGTCCCCTACTCCACACGAAAGGATCTGGTGTACTCTTTCAACATGGCCCCTTTAGGCAGCGTGATTGATCTTTCCCAGATGTCTGAGTGGAAATGGGAGGTAGGCCAAAGCCGATTCTCTGTCTGAAACAAACCTCGTCCGAGCTCGCCTCCTGCAACCTGGTGGCGGTGCCTGAGAGTGACTCTTTCATCTACCGTCAAAAGTCAAAAAGCTTCTTCATGGGAGAAGACAGCAGCTTCAGAGGCCCGTCCCCTCACCTGGCCCCTCGGCTCATACCCATTCGTGAAGCCGCTATGAGCGAATATTACTCAGTACTATTTTCTCGAAGACAACATCTCAGCCACAACAGCACCACTCAAAAGCCTCCCGATCGAACGCTAACCAAGGAGCAGTGCTAAACACAGGTGACCACGCGCACACACCGCTCGCGCCCAAGGGTTCCAGGAGGTGTCCTGCGGGGCCCCGGGTGGACCAATGGTTGCTGATTGCCGTCAGTGGTCCCTAGGGGGAATGAAAGTTGTTTCTCACGGGCTATTTCTTGCCATGGCTACAGATAAGTTCTTTCCTAAGCTTGGGCCTGGCTCCGCCCCCTACTTGTCCATCCACTCTGTCATGCACTTACCCTACTCCACACGGAAAGATCTGCTATCCACTTTTAACATGACCCCTTTTGCAGCTTGATGGATCTTTCCCAGATGTCTGTGTCGGATCTGGTAGCTCAGCCGAAATCCGATTCCATTTCTCAACCAAACCGCTCCCGCGCTCGCCTCCTGCCGCCTGGTGGAGGTTCCCGACCCCTACTCCACACGGAAAGATCAGCTGTCCTCTTTCCACATCACCCTGTTTGGCAGCGTGATGGATCTTTCCCAGATGTCTGAGTCGGATCTGCCAGCTCAGCCGATAGCCGATTCTCTTTCACGAACAAACCGCGTCCACGCTCGCCTCCTGCAGCCCGGTGGAGGTGCCAGAGAGTGACGTTTTCTTCTACGGTCCAAAGTCAAAAACCGTCTTCATGGCAGGAGACAGCAGCTTAACTGGCCAGCCCGCTCACCTGCCCCCTCGACTCTGAGCCACTTGTAAACCTAATACCAGCGATTACTCGGTACTATTCTGTAGAAGCCAACCTCTCTGCCACGACCGCACCACTCAAAAGCCTCCCGATCGAACGGTAACCAAGGAGCAGTGCTAAACACAAGTGAGAACGCGCACACACCGCTCGTGCCCGAGGGTTCTAAGAGGTCTCCTGCGGGGCCCCGGGTTGACCAATGGATGCTGAGTGACGTCAGCAGTCACTAAGGATATTGAAAGATGGTTCTAATGGGCTATTACTTGACGTGGCCACAGATCAGTTCTTTCCTAAGCTTGGGCCTGGCTCCGTCCCCTACTTCTCCATCCACTCTGTCATGCACTTACCCTACTCCACACGGAAAGATCTGCTATCCACTTTTAACATGACCCCTTTTGCAGCTTGATGGATCTTTCCCAGATGTCTGTGTCGGATCTGGTAGCTCAGCCGAAATCCGATTCCATTTCTCAACCAAACCGCTCCCGCGCTCGCCTCCTGCAGCCTGGTGGAGGTTCCCGACCCCTACTCCACAGGGAAAGATCAGCTGTCCTCTTTCCACATCACGCTGTTTGGCAGCGTGATGGATCTTTCCCAGATGTCTGAGTCGGATCTGCCAGCTCAGCCGATAGCCGATTCTCTTTCACGAACAAACCGCGTCCACGCTCGCCTCCTGCAGCCCGGTGGAGGTGCCAGAGAGTGACGTTTTCTTCTACGGTCCAAAGTCAAAAACCGTCTTCATGGCAGGAGACAGCAGCTTAACTGGCCAGCCCGCTCACCTGCCCCCTCGACTCTGAGCCACTTGTAAACCTAATACCAGCGATTACTCGGTACTATTCTGTACAAGACAACCTCTCTGCCACGACCGCACCACTCAAAAGCCTCCCGATCGAACGGTAACCAAGGAGCAGTGCTAAACACAAGTGAGCCCGCGCACACACCGCTCGCGCCCAAGGGTTCTAAGAGGTCTCCTGCGGGGCCCCGGGTTGACCAATGGTTGCGGAGTGACGTCAGCAGTCACTAGGTAGATTGAAAGTTGGTTCTTTTTTTTTTTTTTTTTTTTGACTTTCTAAAGGGTGAATTTTATGGTATGTGAATTATCTCAATCAAGCTGATTTTTTTAGAAAAGTGTTCTACATGTAAGTATATATGAGTACATATATGAATATGTGTACATACATACAATAAATTGTAAGTTAATTTAGAAATAGACAGCTTCATATCCATCTAAATCAATGTTTAAATTCTTCTTAAGGATTTTAAGATGCTAACATATTTGAGAGAACACTACAATATCACATAACCTAGTTTGATAATTACAGATACATACTAAAGATTTAAACTTAAATCTCCATTGAACTTTGAAATCCTAGAATCTGCAGCAACCTGCTCACTACTGAGTTGGCTTAGCTCTAGTTCCAATTTCATATTTGCACGGAACCAAGAAACTCTACAAAGGTGAACAGCACATCACTGGGTATGGAAGAGCAGGGCCGCGTCTTTTACACCCTCGTGACCTTTGCAGCACGCGGCACTGTCCCTCGCACACATGGCAGGCCACATGACAAATGAGGGAGATACTTTTTAAATACCATACTTGTAAAACAGGACCAGAACAGTTAAACTTTTGTTCTCTGTGCTATCCCGTTAGATCAGGTCAACAAACTTCTTGTGTAAAGGACCAGATAGCAAATATTTTAGGCTTTTGGACAAGATTGTTTCTGACAGAACTACTCAACTCCCTCCGAGTAACATGAAAGCAGCTGTAGACAATATATAAACAAATGGACAACATTTAAACAAATGATCCCCTGCTTTAGACCAGTGCTGTCCAACGGATCTTTCCACAGTAATAGAAATATTTTATTATCTGACTATTAAGCCCTTAAACTATGGCTACTGTGACTAAGAAACTGAATTTTTAAATTATTTTAAATGTAAACAGATACATGTGACTAGTGGCTACTGTCCTGACCAGCACTGCATTAGACAACTAACTAGCCAATTTTATTACCTCTGTTCAAAATACCGAAAAACAGTACCTCTATTCAAAAAACTTAAAGCTAAAGATGAATTCTGTGACTACATTTCAAGGATGAACTGAGAAGAGAAAACATGATGTCAAATTTCTAATAATTCATAGATCCTACCACTAAGTATCAAAATTCGAAAGCAAATTATCTCAGTTCAAGCAGGAGGATACGTGTAGAGTTCCATGTATCTGGACTTCGCCATACTCTGTCTGGTGTACACTTGCTGGATTCCAGCTCTGAGGTCGTCCCGGATCTGGTCAAGGCCAATCTGCTTCAGTCCATGGGGATTCTGACTCCTGTTTGATGACATTGTGAGTAATGTTCTGAAGTCGTCCAGTGCAGCAATCCTTATTCAAAATACAGCTAATTCTCCATTAGATGAAAATATACAGTATCATCCCAAATTTATTCACAGCAGCTCAGAAAAGGATGTCCTTTAACTGCAGAAAATGAAATCTCATTGCAGGCAAACCCGCATTTCCCCGGAGACTACAAGGCTCGCGCGACGTCTCCGCCTGGTCGCTGGGCCCAGGCCCTGGCGAAACCCCCGTCCCGCCAAGGTCGGGCAGCGTCCCTCAGCGCAGGGACCGCCCCGCCTGGAGCTGAGTGCCGAAAGTTGGTTCTAATGGGCTATTTCTTGACGTGGCTACAGATCAGTTCTTTTCTAAGATTGGGCCTAGCTCCGCCCCCTACCTCTCGTTCCGCTCTGTCATCCCCGTCCCCTACTCCACACGAAAGGATCTGGTGTACTCTTTCAACATGGCCCCTTTAGGCAGCGTGATTGATCTTTCCCAGATGTCTGAGTGGAAATGGGAGGTAGGCCAAAGCCGATTCTCTGTCTGAAACAAACCTCGTCCGAGCTCGCCTCCTGCAACCTGGTGGCGGTGCCTGAGAGTGACTCTTTCATCTACCGTCAAAAGTCAAAAAGCTTCTTCATGGGAGAAGACAGCAGCTTCAGAGGCCCGTCCCCTCACCTGGCCCCTCGGCTCATACCCATTCGTGAAGCCGCTATGAGCGAATATTACTCAGTACTATTTTCTCGAAGACAACATCTCAGCCACAACAGCACCACTCAAAAGCCTCCCGATCGAACGCTAACCAAGGAGCAGTGCTAAACACAGGTGACCACGCGCACACACCGCTCGCGCCCAAGGGTTCCAGGAGGTGTCCTGCGGGGCCCCGGGTGGACCAATGGTTGCTGATTGCCGTCAGTGGTCCCTAGGGGGAATGAAAGTTGTTTCTCACGGGCTATTTCTTGCCATGGCTACAGATAAGTTCTTTCCTAAGCTTGGGCCTGGCTCCGCCCCCTACTTCTCCATCCACTCTGTCATGCACTTACCCTACTCCACACGGAAAGATCTGCTATCCACTTTTAACATGACCCCTTTTGCAGCTTGATGGATCTTTCCCAGATGTCTGTGTCGGATCTGGTAGCTCAGCCGAAATCCGATTCCATTTCTCAACCAAACCGCTCCCGCGCTCGCCTCCTGCCGCCTGGTGGAGGTTCCCGACCCCTACTCCACACGGAAAGATCAGCTGTCCTCTTTCCACATCACCCTGTTTGGCAGCGTGATGGATCTTTCCCAGATGTCTGAGTCGGATCTGCCAGCTCAGCCGATAGCCGATTCTCTTTCACGAACAAACCGCGTCCACGCTCGCCTCCTGCAGCCCGGTGGAGGTGCCAGAGAGTGACGTTTTCTTCTACGGTCCAAAGTCAAAAACCGTCTTCATGGCAGGAGACAGCAGCTTAACTGGCCAGCCCGCTCACCTGCCCCCTCGACTCTGAGCCACTTGTAAACCTAATACCAGCGATTACTCGGTACTATTCTGTAGAAGCCAACCTCTCTGCCACGACCGCACCACTCAAAAGCCTCCCGATTGAACGGTAACCAAGGAGCAGTGCTAAACACAAGTGAGAACGCGCACACACCGCTCGTGCCCGAGGGTTCTAAGAGGTCTCCTGCGGGGCCCCGGGTTGACCAATGGATGCTGAGTGACGTCAGCAGTCACTAAGGATATTGAAAGATGGTTCTAATGGGCTATTACTTGACGTGGCCACAGATCAGTTCTTTCCTAAGCTTGGGCCTGGCTCCGCCCCCTACTTCTCCATCCACTCTGTCATGCACTTACCCTACTCCACACGGAAAGATCTGCTATCCACTTTTAACATGACCCCTTTTGCAGCTTGATGGATCTTTCCCAGATGTCTGTGTCGGATCTGGTAGCTCAGCCGAAATCCGATTCCATTTCTCAACCAAACCGCTCCCGCGCTCGCCTCCTGCCGCCTGGTGGAGGTTCCCGACCCCTACTCCACACGGAAAGATCAGCTGTCCTCTTTCCACATCACCCTGTTCGGCAGCGTGATGGATCTTTCCCAGATGTCTGAGTCGGATCTGCCAGCTCAGCCGATAGCCGATTCTCTTTCACGAACAAACCGCGTCCACGCTCGCCTCCTGCAGCCCGGTGGAGGTGGAAGAGAGTGACGTTTTCTTCTACGGTCCAAAGTCAAAAACCGTCTTCATGGCAGGAGACAGCAGCTTAACTGGCCAGCCCGCTCACCTGCCCCCTCGACTCTGAGCCACTTGTAAACCTAATACCAGCGATTACTCGGTACTCTTCTGTACAAGCCAACCTCTCTGCCACGACCGCACCACTCAAAAGCCTCCCGATCGAACGGTAACCAAGGAGCAGTGCTAAACACAAGTGAGCCCGCGCACACACCGCTCGCGCCCAAGGGTTCTAAGAGGTCTCCTGCGGGGCCCCGGGTTGACCAATGGTTGCGGAGTGACGTCAGCAGTCACTAGGTAGATTGAAAGTTGGTTCTTTTTTTTTTTTTTTTTTTTTGACTTTCTAAAGGGTGAATTTTATGGTATGTGAATTATCTCAATCAAGCTGATTTTTTTAGAAAAGTGTTCTACATGTAAGTATATATGAGTACATATATGAATATGTGTACATACATACAATAAATTGTAAGTTAATTTAGAAATAGACAGCTTCATATCCATCTAAATCAATGTTTAAATTCTTCTTAAGGATTTTAAGATGCTAACATATTTGAGAGAACACTACAATATCACATAACCTAGTTTGATAATTACAGATACATACTAAAGATTTAAACTTAAATCTCCATTGAACTTTGAAATCCTAGAATCTGCAGCAACCTGCTCACTACTGAGTTGGCTTAGCTCTAGTTCCAATTTCATATTTGCACGGAACCAAGAAACTCTACAAAGGTGAACAGCACATCACTGGGTATGGAAGAGCAGGGCCGCGTCTTTTACACCCTCGTGACCTTTGCAGCACGCGGCACTGTCCCTCGCACACATGGCAGGCCACATGACAAATGAGGGAGATACTTTTTAAATACCATACTTGTAAAACAGGACCAGAACAGTTAAACTTTTGTTCTCTGTGCTATCCCGTTAGATCAGGTCAACAAACTTCTTGTGTAAAGGACCAGATAGCAAATATTTTAGGCTTTTGGACAAGATTGTTTCTGACAGAACTACTCAACTCCCTCCGAGTAACATGAAAGCAGCTGTAGACAATATATAAACAAATGGACAACATTTAAACAAATGATCCCCTGCTTTAGACCAGTGCTGTCCAACGGATCTTTCCACAGTAATAGAAATATTTTATTATCTGACTATTAAGCCCTTAAACTATGGCTACTGTGACTAAGAAACTGAATTTTTAAATTATTTTAAATGTAAACAGATACATGTGACTAGTGGCTACTGTCCTGACCAGCACTGCATTAGACAACTAACTAGCCAATTTTATTACCTCTGTTCAAAAAACCGAAAAACAGTACCTCTATTCAAAAAACTTAAAGCTAAAGATGAATTCTGTGACTACATTTCAAGGATGAACTGAGAAGAGAAAACATGATGTCAAATTTCTAATAATTCATAGATCCTACCACTAAGTATCAAAATTCGAAAGCAAATTATCTCAGTTCAAGCAGGAGGATACGTGTAGAGTTCCATGTATCTGGACTTCGCCATACTCTGTCTGGTGTACACTTGCTGGATTCCAGCTCTGAGGTCGTCCCGGATCTGGTCAAGGCCAATCTGCTTCAGTCCATGGGGATTCTGACTCCTGTTTGATGACATTGTGAGTAATGTTCTGAAGTCGTCCAGTGCAGCAATCCTTATTCAAAATACAGCTAATTCTCCATTAGATGAAAATATACAGTATCATCCCAAATTTATTCACAGCAGCTCAGAAAAGGATGTCCTTTAACTGCAGAAAATGAAATCTCATTGCAGGCAAACCCGCATTTCCCCGGAGACTACAAGGCTCGCGCGACGTCTCCGCCTGGTCGCTGGGCCCAGGCCCTGGCGAAACCCCCGTCCCGCCAAGGTCGGGCAGCGTCCCTCAGCGCAGGGACCGCCCCGCCTGGAGCTGAGTGCCGAAAGTTGGTTCTAATGGGCTATTTCTTGACGTGGCTACAGATCAGTTCTTTTCTAAGATTGGGCCTAGCTCCGCCCCCTACCTCTCGTTCCGCTCTGTCATCCCCGTCCCCTACTCCACACGAAAGGATCTGGTGTACTCTTTCAACATGGCCCCTTTAGGCAGCGTGATTGATCTTTCCCAGATGTCTGAGTGGAAATGGGAGGTAGGCCAAAGCCGATTCTCTGTCTGAAACAAACCTCGTCCGAGCTCGCCTCCTGCAACCTGGTGGCGGTGCCTGAGAGTGACTCTTTCATCTACCGTCAAAAGTCAAAAAGCTTCTTCATGGGAGAAGACAGCAGCTTCAGAGGCCCGTCCCCTCACCTGGCCCCTCGGCTCATACCCATTCGTGAAGCCGCTATGAGCGAATATTACTCAGTACTATTTTCTCGAAGACAACATCTCAGCCACAACAGCACCACTCAAAAGCCTCCCGATCGAACGCTAACCAAGGAGCAGTGCTAAACACAGGTGACCACGCGCACACACCGCTCGCGCCCAAGGGTTCCAGGAGGTGTCCTGCGGGGCCCCGGGTGGACCAATGGTTGCTGATTGCCGTCAGTGGTCCCTAGGGGGAATGAAAGTTGTTTCTCACGGGCTATTTCTTGCCATGGCTACAGATAAGTTCTTTCCTAAGCTTGGGCCTGGCTCCGCCCCCTACTTGTCCATCCACTCTGTCATGCACTTACCCTACTCCACACGGAAAGATCTGCTATCCACTTTTAACATGACCCCTTTTGCAGCTTGATGGATCTTTCCCAGATGTCTGTGTCGGATCTGGTAGCTCAGCCGAAATCCGATTCCATTTCTCAACCAAACCGCTCCCGCGCTCGCCTCCTGCCGCCTGGTGGAGGTTCCCGACCCCTACTCCACACGGAAAGATCAGCTGTCCTCTTTCCACATCACCCTGTTTGGCAGCGTGATGGATCTTTCCCAGATGTCTGAGTCGGATCTGCCAGCTCAGCCGATAGCCGATTCTCTTTCACGAACAAACCGCGTCCACGCTCGCCTCCTGCAGCCCGGTGGAGGTGCCAGAGAGTGACGTTTTCTTCTACGGTCCAAAGTCAAAAACCGTCTTCATGGCAGGAGACAGCAGCTTAACTGGCCAGCCCGCTCACCTGCCCCCTCGACTCTGAGCCACTTGTAAACCTAATACCAGCGATTACTCGGTACTATTCTGTAGAAGCCAACCTCTCTGCCACGACCGCACCACTCAAAAGCCTCCCGATCGAACGGTAACCAAGGAGCAGTGCTAAACACAAGTGAGAACGCGCACACACCGCTCGTGCCCGAGGGTTCTAAGAGGTCTCCTGCGGGGCCCCGGGTTGACCAATGGATGCTGAGTGACGTCAGCAGTCACTAAGGATATTGAAAGATGGTTCTAATGGGCTATTACTTGACGTGGCCACAGATCAGTTCTTTCCTAAGCTTGGGCCTGGCTCCGCCCCCTACTTCTCCATCCACTCTGTCATGCACTTACCCTACTCCACACGGAAAGATCTGCTATCCACTTTTAACATGACCCCTTTTGCAGCTTGATGGATCTTTCCCAGATGTCTGTGTCGGATCTGGTAGCTCAGCCGAAATCCGATTCCATTTCTCAACCAAACCGCTCCCGCGCTCGCCTCCTGCCGCCTGGTGGAGGTTCCCGACCCCTACTCCACACGGAAAGATCAGCTGTCCTCTTTCCACATCACCCTGTTCGGCAGCGTGATGGATCTTTCCCAGATGTCTGAGTCGGATCTGCCAGCTCAGCCGATAGCCGATTCTCTTTCACGAACAAACCGCGTCCACGCTCGCCTCCTGCAGCCCGGTGGAGGTGGCAGAGAGTGACGTTTTCTTCTACGGTCCAAAGTCAAAAACCGTCTTCATGGCAGGAGACAGCAGCTTAACTGGCCAGCCCGCTCACCTGCCCCCTCGACTCTGAGCCACTTGTAAACCTAATACCAGCGATTACTCGGTACTCTTCTGTACAAGCCAACCTCTCTGCCACGACCGCACCACTCAAAAGCCTCCCGATCGAACGGTAACCAAGGAGCAGTGCTAAACACAAGTGAGCCCGCGCACACACCGCTCGCGCCCAAGGGTTCTAAGAGGTCTCCTGCGGGGCCCCGGGTTGACCAATGGTTGCGGAGTGACGTCAGCAGTCACTAGGTAGATTGAAAGTTGGTTCTTTTTTTTTTTTTTTTTTTTTGACTTTCTAAAGGGTGAATTTTATGGTATGTGAATTATCTCAATCAAGCTGATTTTTTTAGAAAAGTGTTCTACATGTAAGTATATATGAGTACATATATGAATATGTGTACATACATACAATAAATTGTAAGTTAATTTAGAAATAGACAGCTTCATATCCATCTAAATCAATGTTTAAATTCTTCTTAAGGATTTTAAGATGCTAACATATTTGAGAGAACACTACAATATCACATAACCTAGTTTGATAATTACAGATACATACTAAAGATTTAAACTTAAATCTCCATTGAACTTTGAAATCCTAGAATCTGCAGCAACCTGCTCACTACTGAGTTGGCTTAGCTCTAGTTCCAATTTCATATTTGCACGGAACCAAGAAACTCTACAAAGGTGAACAGCACATCACTGGGTATGGAAGAGCAGGGCCGCGTCTTTTACACCCTCGTGACCTTTGCAGCACGCGGCACTGTCCCTCGCACACATGGCAGGCCACATGACAAATGAGGGAGATACTTTTTAAATACCATACTTGTAAAACAGGACCAGAACAGTTAAACTTTTGTTCTCTGTGCTATCCCGTTAGATCAGGTCAACAAACTTCTTGTGTAAAGGACCAGATAGCAAATATTTTAGGCTTTTGGACAAGATTGTTTCTGACAGAACTACTCAACTCCCTCCGAGTAACATGAAAGCAGCTGTAGACAATATATAAACAAATGGACAACATTTAAACAAATGATCCCCTGCTTTAGACCAGTGCTGTCCAACGGATCTTTCCACAGTAATAGAAATATTTTATTATCTGACTATTAAGCCCTTAAACTATGGCTACTGTGACTAAGAAACTGAATTTTTAAATTATTTTAAATGTAAACAGATACATGTGACTAGTGGCTACTGTCCTGACCAGCACTGCATTAGACAACTAACTAGCCAATTTTATTACCTCTGTTCAAAATACCGAAAAACAGTACCTCTATTCAAAAAACTTAAAGCTAAAGATGAATTCTGTGACTACATTTCAAGGATGAACTGAGAAGAGAAAACATGATGTCAAATTTCTAATAATTCATAGATCCTACCACTAAGTATCAAAATTCGAAAGCAAATTATCTCAGTTCAAGCAGGAGGATACGTGTAGAGTTCCATGTATCTGGACTTCGCCATACTCTGTCTGGTGTACACTTGCTGGATTCCAGCTCTGAGGTCGTCCCGGATCTGGTCAAGGCCAATCTGCTTCAGTCCATGGGGATTCTGACTCCTGTTTGATGACATTGTGAGTAATGTTCTGAAGTCGTCCAGTGCAGCAATCCTTATTCAAAATACAGCTAATTCTCCATTAGATGAAAATATACAGTATCATCCCAAATTTATTCACAGCAGCTCAGAAAAGGATGTCCTTTAACTGCAGAAAATGAAATCTCATTGCAGGCAAACCCGCATTTCCCCGGAGACTACAAGGCTCGCGCGACGTCTCCGCCTGGTCGCTGGGCCCAGGCCCTGGCGAAACCCCCGTCCCGCCAAGGTCGGGCAGCGTCCCTCAGCGCAGGGACCGCCCCGCCTGGAGCTGAGTGCCGAAAGTTGGTTCTAATGGGCTATTTCTTGACGTGGCTACAGATCAGTTCTTTTCTAAGATTGGGCCTAGCTCCGCCCCCTACCTCTCGTTCCGCTCTGTCATCCCCGTCCCCTACTCCACACGAAAGGATCTGGTGTACTCTTTCAACATGGCCCCTTTAGGCAGCGTGATTGATCTTTCCCAGATGTCTGAGTGGAAATGGGAGGTAGGCCAAAGCCGATTCTCTGTCTGAAACAAACCTCGTCCGAGCTCGCCTCCTGCAACCTGGTGGCGGTGCCTGAGAGTGACTCTTTCATCTACCGTCAAAAGTCAAAAAGCTTCTTCATGGGAGAAGACAGCAGCTTCAGAGGCCCGTCCCCTCACCTGGCCCCTCGGCTCATACCCATTCGTGAAGCCGCTATGAGCGAATATTACTCAGTACTATTTTCTCGAAGACAACATCTCAGCCACAACAGCACCACTCAAAAGCCTCCCGATCGAACGCTAACCAAGGAGCAGTGCTAAACACAGGTGACCACGCGCACACACCGCTCGCGCCCAAGGGTTCCAGGAGGTGTCCTGCGGGGCCCCGGGTGGACCAATGGTTGCTGATTGCCGTCAGTGGTCCCTAGGGGGAATGAAAGTTGTTTCTCACGGGCTATTTCTTGCCATGGCTACAGATAAGTTCTTTCCTAAGCTTGGGCCTGGCTCCGCCCCCTACTTGTCCATCCACTCTGTCATGCACTTACCCTACTCCACACGGAAAGATCTGCTATCCACTTTTAACATGACCCCTTTTGCAGCTTGATGGATCTTTCCCAGATGTCTGTGTCGGATCTGGTAGCTCAGCCGAAATCCGATTCCATTTCTCAACCAAACCGCTCCCGCGCTCGCCTCCTGCCGCCTGGTGGAGGTTCCCGACCCCTACTCCACACGGAAAGATCAGCTGTCCTCTTTCCACATCACCCTGTTTGGCAGCGTGATGGATCTTTCCCAGATGTCTGAGTCGGATCTGCCAGCTCAGCCGATAGCCGATTCTCTTTCACGAACAAACCGCGTCCACGCTCGCCTCCTGCAGCCCGGTGGAGGTGCCAGAGAGTGACGTTTTCTTCTACGGTCCAAAGTCAAAAACCGTCTTCATGGCAGGAGACAGCAGCTTAACTGGCCAGCCCGCTCACCTGCCCCCTCGACTCTGAGCCACTTGTAAACCTAATACCAGCGATTACTCGGTACTATTCTGTAGAAGCCAACCTCTCTGCCACGACCGCACCACTCAAAAGCCTCCCGATCGAACGGTAACCAAGGAGCAGTGCTAAACACAAGTGAGAACGCGCACACACCGCTCGTGCCCGAGGGTTCTAAGAGGTCTCCTGCGGGGCCCCGGGTTGACCAATGGATGCTGAGTGACGTCAGCAGTCACTAAGGATATTGAAAGATGGTTCTAATGGGCTATTACTTGACGTGGCCACAGATCAGTTCTTTCCTAAGCTTGGGCCTGGCTCCGTCCCCTACTTCTCCATCCACTCTGTCATGCACTTACCCTACTCCACACGGAAAGATCTGCTATCCACTTTTAACATGACCCCTTTTGCAGCTTGATGGATCTTTCCCAGATGTCTGTGTCGGATCTGGTAGCTCAGCCGAAATCCGATTCCATTTCTCAACCAAACCGCTCCCGCGCTCGCCTCCTGCAGCCTGGTGGAGGTTCCCGACCCCTACTCCACAGGGAAAGATCAGCTGTCCTCTTTCCACATCACGCTGTTTGGCAGCGTGATGGATCTTTCCCAGATGTCTGAGTCGGATCTGCCAGCTCAGCCGATAGCCGATTCTCTTTCACGAACAAACCGCGTCCACGCTCGCCTCCTGCAGCCCGGTGGAGGTGCCAGAGAGTGACGTTTTCTTCTACGGTCCAAAGTCAAAAACCGTCTTCATGGCAGGAGACAGCAGCTTAACTGGCCAGCCCGCTCACCTGCCCCCTCGACTCTGAGCCACTTGTAAACCTAATACCAGCGATTACTCGGTACTATTCTGTACAAGACAACCTCTCTGCCACGACCGCACCACTCAAAAGCCTCCCGATCGAACGGTAACCAAGGAGCAGTGCTAAACACAAGTGAGCCCGCGCACACACCGCTCGCGCCCAAGGGTTCTAAGAGGTCTCCTGCGGGGCCCCGGGTTGACCAATGGTTGCGGAGTGACGTCAGCAGTCACTAGGTAGATTGAAAGTTGGTTTTTTTTTTTTTTTTTTTTTTTTTTTTGACTTTCTAAAGGGTGAATTTTATGGTATGTGAATTATCTCAATCAAGCTGATTTTTTTAGAAAAGTGTTCTACATGTAAGTATATATGAGTACATATATGAATATGTGTACATACATACAATAAATTGTAAGTTAATTTAGAAATAGACAGCTTCATATCCATCTAAATCAATGTTTAAATTCTTCTTAAGGATTTTAAGATGCTAACATATTTGAGAGAACACTACAATATCACATAACCTAGTTTGATAATTACAGATACATACTAAAGATTTAAACTTAAATCTCCATTGAACTTTGAAATCCTAGAATCTGCAGCAACCTGCTCACTACTGAGTTGGCTTAGCTCTAGTTCCAATTTCATATTTGCACGGAACCAAGAAACTCTACAAAGGTGAACAGCACATCACTGGGTATGGAAGAGCAGGGCCGCGTCTTTTACACCCTCGTGACCTTTGCAGCACGCGGCACTGTCCCTCGCACACATGGCAGGCCACATGACAAATGAGGGAGATACTTTTTAAATACCATACTTGTAAAACAGGACCAGAACAGTTAAACTTTTGTTCTCTGTGCTATCCCGTTAGATCAGGTCAACAAACTTCTTGTGTAAAGGACCAGATAGCAAATATTTTAGGCTTTTGGACAAGATTGTTTCTGACAGAACTACTCAACTCCCTCCGAGTAACATGAAAGCAGCTGTAGACAATATATAAACAAATGGACAACATTTAAACAAATGATCCCCTGCTTTAGACCAGTGCTGTCCAACGGATCTTTCCACAGTAATAGAAATATTTTATTATCTGACTATTAAGCCCTTAAACTATGGCTACTGTGACTAAGAAACTGAATTTTTAAATTATTTTAAATGTAAACAGATACATGTGACTAGTGGCTACTGTCCTGACCAGCACTGCATTAGACAACTAACTAGCCAATTTTATTACCTCTGTTCAAAAAACCGAAAAACAGTACCTCTATTCAAAAAACTTAAAGCTAAAGATGAATTCTGTGACTACATTTCAAGGATGAACTGAGAAGAGAAAACATGATGTCAAATTTCTAATAATTCATAGATCCTACCACTAAGTATCAAAATTCGAAAGCAAATTATCTCAGTTCAAGCAGGAGGATACGTGTAGAGTTCCATGTATCTGGACTTCGCCATACTCTGTCTGGTGTACACTTGCTGGATTCCAGCTCTGAGGTCGTCCCGGATCTGGTCAAGGCCAATCTGCTTCAGTCCATGGGGATTCTGACTCCTGTTTGATGACATTGTGAGTAATGTTCTGAAGTCGTCCAGTGCAGCAATCCTTATTCAAAATACAGCTAATTCTCCATTAGATGAAAATATACAGTATCATCCCAAATTTATTCACAGCAGCTCAGAAAAGGATGTCCTTTAACTGCAGAAAATGAAATCTCATTGCAGGCAAACCCGCATTTCCCCGGAGACTACAAGGCTCGCGCGACGTCTCCGCCTGGTCGCTGGGCCCAGGCCCTGGCGAAACCCCCGTCCCGCCAAGGTCGGGCAGCGTCCCTCAGCGCAGGGACCGCCCCGCCTGGAGCTGAGTGCCGAAAGTTGGTTCTAATGGGCTATTTCTTGACGTGGCTACAGATCAGTTCTTTTCTAAGATTGGGCCTAGCTCCGCCCCCTACCTCTCGTTCCGCTCTGTCATCCCCGTCCCCTACTCCACACGAAAGGATCTGGTGTACTCTTTCAACATGGCCCCTTTAGGCAGCGTGATTGATCTTTCCCAGATGTCTGAGTGGAAATGGGAGGTAGGCCAAAGCCGATTCTCTGTCTGAAACAAACCTCGTCCGAGCTCGCCTCCTGCAACCTGGTGGCGGTGCCTGAGAGTGACTCTTTCATCTACCGTCAAAAGTCAAAAAGCTTCTTCATGGGAGAAGACAGCAGCTTCAGAGGCCCGTCCCCTCACCTGGCCCCTCGGCTCATACCCATTCGTGAAGCCGCTATGAGCGAATATTACTCAGTACTATTTTCTCGAAGACAACATCTCAGCCACAACAGCACCACTCAAAAGCCTCCCGATCGAACGCTAACCAAGGAGCAGTGCTAAACACAGGTGACCACGCGCACACACCGCTCGCGCCCAAGGGTTCCAGGAGGTGTCCTGCGGGGCCCCGGGTGGACCAATGGTTGCTGATTGCCGTCAGTGGTCCCTAGGGGGAATGAAAGTTGTTTCTCACGGGCTATTTCTTGCCATGGCTACAGATAAGTTCTTTCCTAAGCTTGGGCCTGGCTCCGCCCCCTACTTCTCCATCCACTCTGTCATGCACTTACCCTACTCCACACGGAAAGATCTGCTATCCACTTTTAACATGACCCCTTTTGCAGCTTGATGGATCTTTCCCAGATGTCTGTGTCGGATCTGGTAGCTCAGCCGAAATCCGATTCCATTTCTCAACCAAACCGCTCCCGCGCTCGCCTCCTGCCGCCTGGTGGAGGTTCCCGACCCCTACTCCACACGGAAAGATCAGCTGTCCTCTTTCCACATCACCCTGTTTGGCAGCGTGATGGATCTTTCCCAGATGTCTGAGTCGGATCTGCCAGCTCAGCCGATAGCCGATTCTCTTTCACGAACAAACCGCGTCCACGCTCGCCTCCTGCAGCCCGGTGGAGGTGCCAGAGAGTGACGTTTTCTTCTACGGTCCAAAGTCAAAAACCGTCTTCATGGCAGGAGACAGCAGCTTAACTGGCCAGCCCGCTCACCTGCCCCCTCGACTCTGAGCCACTTGTAAACCTAATACCAGCGATTACTCGGTACTATTCTGTAGAAGCCAACCTCTCTGCCACGACCGCACCACTCAAAAGCCTCCCGATCGAACGGTAACCAAGGAGCAGTGCTAAACACAAGTGAGAACGCGCACACACCGCTCGTGCCCGAGGGTTCTAAGAGGTCTCCTGCGGGGCCCCGGGTTGACCAATGGATGCTGAGTGACGTCAGCAGTCACTAAGGATATTGAAAGATGGTTCTAATGGGCTATTACTTGACGTGGCCACAGATCAGTTCTTTCCTAAGCTTGGGCCTGGCTCCGTCCCCTACTTCTCCATCCACTCTGTCATGCACTTACCCTACTCCACACGGAAAGATCTGCTATCCACTTTTAACATGACCCCTTTTGCAGCTTGATGGATCTTTCCCAGATGTCTGTGTCGGATCTGGTAGCTCAGCCGAAATCCGATTCCATTTCTCAACCAAACCGCTCCCGCGCTCGCCTCCTGCAGCCTGGTGGAGGTTCCCGACCCCTACTCCACAGGGAAAGATCAGCTGTCCTCTTTCCACATCACGCTGTTTGGCAGCGTGATGGATCTTTCCCAGATGTCTGAGTCGGATCTGCCAGCTCAGCCGATAGCCGATTCTCTTTCACGAACAAACCGCGTCCACGCTCGCCTCCTGCAGCCCGGTGGAGGTGCCAGAGAGTGACGTTTTCTTCTACGGTCCAAAGTCAAAAACCGTCTTCATGGCAGGAGACAGCAGCTTAACTGGCCAGCCCGCTCACCTGCCCCCTCGACTCTGAGCCACTTGTAAACCTAATACCAGCGATTACTCGGTACTATTCTGTACAAGCCAACCTCTCTGCCACGACCGCACCACTCAAAAGCCTCCCGATCGAACGGTAACCAAGGAGCAGTGCTAAACACAAGTGAGCCCGCGCACACACCGCTCGCGCCCAAGGGTTCTAAGAGGTCTCCTGCGGGGCCCCGGGTTGACCAATGGTTGCGGAGTGACGTCAGCAGTCACTAGGTAGATTGAAAGTTGGTTCTTTTTTTTTTTTTTTTTTTTGACTTTCTAAAGGGTGAATTTTATGGCATGTGAATTATCTCAATCAAGCTGATTTTTTTAGAAAAGTGTTCTACATGTAAGTATATATGAGTACATATATGAATATGTGTACATACATACAATAAATTGTAAGTTAATTTAGAAATAGACAGCTTCATATCCATCTAAATCAATGTTTAAATTCTTCTTAAGGATTTTAAGATGCTAACATATTTGAGAGAACACTACAATATCACATAACCTAGTTTGATAATTACAGATACATACTAAAGATTTAAACTTAAATCTCCATTGAACTTTGAAATCCTAGAATCTGCAGCAACCTGCTCACTACTGAGTTGGCTTAGCTCTAGTTCCAATTTCATATTTGCACGGAACCAAGAAACTCTACAAAGGTGAACAGCACATCACTGGGTATGGAAGAGCAGGGCCGCGTCTTTTACACCCTCGTGACCTTTGCAGCACGCGGCACTGTCCCTCACACACATGGCAGGCCACATGACAAATGAGGGAGATACTTTTTAAATACCATACTTGTAAAACAGGACCAGAACAGTTAAACTTTTGTTCTCTGTGCTATCCCGTTAGATCAGGTCAACAAACTTCTTGTGTAAAGGACCAGATAGCAAATATTTTAGGCTTTTGGACAAGATTGTTTCTGACAGAACTACTCAACTCCCTCCGAGTAACATGAAAGCAGCTGTAGACAATATATAAACAAATGGACAACATTTAAACAAATGATCCCCTGCTTTAGACCAGTGCTGTCCAACGGATCTTTCCACAGTAATAGAAATATTTTATTATCTGACTATTAAGCCCTTAAACTATGGCTACTGTGACTAAGAAACTGAATTTTTAAATTATTTTAAATGTAAACAGATACATGTGACTAGTGGCTACTGTCCTGACCAGCACTGCATTAGACAACTAACTAGCCAATTTTATTACCTCTGTTCAAAAAACCGAAAAACAGTACCTCTATTCAAAAAACTTAAAGCTAAAGATGAATTCTGTGACTACATTTCAAGGATGAACTGAGAAGAGAAAACATGATGTCAAATTTCTAATAATTCATAGATCCTACCACTAAGTATCAAAATTCGAAAGCAAATTATCTCAGTTCAAGCAGGAGGATACGTGTAGAGTTCCATGTATCTGGACTTCGCCATACTCTGTCTGGTGTACACTTGCTGGATTCCAGCTCTGAGGTCGTCCCGGATCTGGTCAAGGCCAATCTGCTTCAGTCCATGGGGATTCTGACTCCTGTTTGATGACATTGTGAGTAATGTTCTGAAGTCGTCCAGTGCAGCAATCCTTATTCAAAATACAGCTAATTCTCCATTAGATGAAAATATACAGTATCATCCCAAATTTATTCACAGCAGCTCAGAAAAGGATGTCCTTTAACTGCAGAAAATGAAATCTCATTGCAGGCAAACCCGCATTTCCCCGGAGACTACAAGGCTCGCGCGACGTCTCCGCCTGGTCGCTGGGCCCAGGCCCTGGCGAAACCCCCGTCCCGCCAAGGTCGGGCAGCGTCCCTCAGCGCAGGGACCGCCCCGCCTGGAGCTGAGTGCCGAAAGTTGGTTCTAATGGGCTATTTCTTGACGTGGCTACAGATCAGTTCTTTTCTAACATTGGGCCTAGCTCCGCCCCCTACCTCTCGTTCCGCTCTGTCATCCCCGTCCCCTACTCCACACGAAAGGATCTGGTGTACTCTTTCAACATGGCCCCTTTAGGCAGCGTGATTGATCTTTCCCAGATGTCTGAGTGGAAATGGGAGGTAGGCCAAAGCCGATTCTCTGTCTGAAACAAACCTCGTCCGAGCTCGCCTCCTGCAACCTGGTGGCGGTGCCTGAGAGTGACTCTTTCATCTACCGTCAAAAGTCAAAAAGCTTCTTCATGGGAGAAGACAGCAGCTTCAGAGGCCCGTCCCCTCACCTGGCCCCTCGGCTCATACCCATTCGTGAAGCCGCTATGAGCGAATATTACTCAGTACTATTTTCTCGAAGACAACATCTCAGCCACAACAGCACCACTCAAAAGCCTCCCGATCGAACGCTAACCAAGGAGCAGTGCTAAACACAGGTGACCACGCGCACACACCGCTCGCGCCCAAGGGTTCCAGGAGGTGTCCTGCGGGGCCCCGGGTGGACCAATGGTTGCTGATTGCCGTCAGTGGTCCCTAGGGGGAATGAAAGTTGTTTCTCACGGGCTATTTCTTGCCATGGCTACAGATAAGTTCTTTCCTAAGCTTGGGCCTGGCTCCGCCCCCTACTTGTCCATCCACTCTGTCATGCACTTACCCTACTCCACACGGAAAGATCTGCTATCCACTTTTAACATGACCCCTTTTGCAGCTTGATGGATCTTTCCCAGATGTCTGTGTCGGATCTGGTAGCTCAGCCGAAATCCGATTCCATTTCTCAACCAAACCGCTCCCGCGCTCGCCTCCTGCCGCCTGGTGGAGGTTCCCGACCCCTACTCCACACGGAAAGATCAGCTGTCCTCTTTCCACATCACCCTGTTTGGCAGCGTGATGGATCTTTCCCAGATGTCTGAGTCGGATCTGCCAGCTCAGCCGATAGCCGATTCTCTTTCACGAACAAACCGCGTCCACGCTCGCCTCCTGCAGCCCGGTGGAGGTGCCAGAGAGTGACGTTTTCTTCTACGGTCCAAAGTCAAAAACCGTCTTCATGGCAGGAGACAGCAGCTTAACTGGCCAGCCCGCTCACCTGCCCCCTCGACTCTGAGCCACTTGTAAACCTA
Source organism: Cynocephalus volans (assembly GCF_027409185.1). Classification (NCBI taxonomy): domain Eukaryota; kingdom Metazoa; phylum Chordata; class Mammalia; order Dermoptera; family Cynocephalidae; genus Cynocephalus; species Cynocephalus volans. The sequence goes on from NC_084469.1 coordinate 63,550,073, forward strand.
ATACCAGCGATTACTCGGTACTATTCTGTAGAAGCCAACCTCTCTGCCACGACCGCACCACTCAAAAGCCTCCCGATCGAACGGTAACCAAGGAGCAGTGCTAAACACAAGTGAGAACGCGCACACACCGCTCGTGCCCGAGGGTTCTAAGAGGTCTCCTGCGGGGCCCCGGGTTGACCAATGGATGCTGAGTGACGTCAGCAGTCACTAAGGATATTGAAAGATGGTTCTAATGGGCTATTACTTGACGTGGCCACAGATCAGTTCTTTCCTAAGCTTGGGCCTGGCTCCGCCCCCTACTTCTCCATCCACTCTGTCATGCACTTACCCTACTCCACACGGAAAGATCTGCTATCCACTTTTAACATGACCCCTTTTGCAGCTTGATGGATCTTTCCCAGATGTCTGTGTCGGATCTGGTAGCTCAGCCGAAATCCGATTCCATTTCTCAACCAAACCGCTCCCGCGCTCGCCTCCTGCCGCCTGGTGGAGGTTCCCGACCCCTACTCCACAGGGAAAGATCAGCTGTCCTCTTTCCACATCACCCTGTTCGGCAGCGTGATGGATCTTTCCCAGATGTCTGAGTCGGATCTGCCAGCTCAGCCGATAGCCGATTCTCTTTCACGAACAAACCGCGTCCACGCTCGCCTCCTGCAGCCCGGTGGAGGTGGCAGAGAGTGACGTTTTCTTCTACGGTCCAAAGTCAAAAACCGTCTTCATGGCAGGAGACAGCAGCTTAACTGGCCAGCCCGCTCACCTGCCCCCTCGACTCTGAGCCACTTGTAAACCTAATACCAGCGATTACTCGGTACTCTTCTGTACAAGCCAACCTCTCTGCCACGACCGCACCACTCAAAAGCCTCCCGATCGAACGGTAACCAAGGAGCAGTGCTAAACACAAGTGAGCCCGCGCACACACCGCTCGCGCCCAAGGGTTCTAAGAGGTCTCCTGCGGGGCCCCGGGTTGACCAATGGTTGCGGAGTGACGTCAGCAGTCACTAGGTAGATTGAAAGTTGGTTTTTTTTTTTTTTTTTTTTTTGACTTTCTAAAGGGTGAATTTTATGGTATGTGAATTATCTCAATCAAGCTGATTTTTTTAGAAAAGTGTTCTACATGTAAGTATATATGAGTACATATATGAATATGTGTACATACATACAATAAATTGTAAGTTAATTTAGAAATAGACAGCTTCATATCCATCTAAATCAATGTTTAAATTCTTCTTAAGGATTTTAAGATGCTAACATATTTGAGAGAACACTACAATATCACATAACCTAGTTTGATAATTACAGATACATACTAAAGATTTAAACTTAAATCTCCATTGAACTTTGAAATCCTAGAATCTGCAGCAACCTGCTCACTACTGAGTTGGCTTAGCTCTAGTTCCAATTTCATATTTGCACGGAACCAAGAAACTCTACAAAGGTGAACAGCACATCACTGGGTATGGAAGAGCAGGGCCGCGTCTTTTACACCCTCGTGACCTTTGCAGCACGCGGCACTGTCCCTCGCACACATGGCAGGCCACATGACAAATGAGGGAGATACTTTTTAAATACCATACTTGTAAAACAGGACCAGAACAGTTAAACTTTTGTTCTCTGTGCTATCCCGTTAGATCAGGTCAACAAACTTCTTGTGTAAAGGACCAGATAGCAAATATTTTAGGCTTTTGGACAAGATTGTTTCTGACAGAACTACTCAACTCCCTCCGAGTAACATGAAAGCAGCTGTAGACAATATATAAACAAATGGACAACATTTAAACAAATGATCCCCTGCTTTAGACCAGTGCTGTCCAACGGATCTTTCCACAGTAATAGAAATATTTTATTATCTGACTATTAAGCCCTTAAACTATGGCTACTGTGACTAAGAAACTGAATTTTTAAATTATTTTAAATGTAAACAGATACATGTGACTAGTGGCTACTGTCCTGACCAGCACTGCATTAGACAACTAACTAGCCAATTTTATTACCTCTGTTCAAAAAACCGAAAAACAGTACCTCTATTCAAAAAACTTAAAGCTAAAGATGAATTCTGTGACTACATTTCAAGGATGAACTGAGAAGAGAAAACATGATGTCAAATTTCTAATAATTCATAGATCCTACCACTAAGTATCAAAATTCGAAAGCAAATTATCTCAGTTCAAGCAGGAGGATACGTGTAGAGTTCCATGTATCTGGACTTCGCCATACTCTGTCTGGTGTACACTTGCTGGATTCCAGCTCTGAGGTCGTCCCGGATCTGGTCAAGGCCAATCTGCTTCAGTCCATGGGGATTCTGACTCCTGTTTGATGACATTGTGAGTAATGTTCTGAAGTCGTCCAGTGCAGCAATCCTTATTCAAAATACAGCTAATTCTCCATTAGATGAAAATATACAGTATCATCCCAAATTTATTCACAGCAGCTCAGAAAAGGATGTCCTTTAACTGCAGAAAATGAAATCTCATTGCAGGCAAACCCGCATTTCCCCGGAGACTACAAGGCTCGCGCGACGTCTCCGCCTGGTCGCTGGGCCCAGGCCCTGGCGAAACCCCCGTCCCGCCAAGGTCGGGCAGCGTCCCTCAGCGCAGGGACCGCCCCGCCTGGAGCTGAGTGCCGAAAGTTGGTTCTAATGGGCTATTTCTTGACGTGGCTACAGATCAGTTCTTTTCTAACATTGGGCCTAGCTCCGCCCCCTACCTCTCGTTCCGCTCTGTCATCCCCGTCCCCTACTCCACACGAAAGGATCTGGTGTACTATTTCAACATGGCCCCTTTAGGCAGCGTGATTGATCTTTCCCAGATGTCTGAGTGGAAATGGGAGGTAGGCCAAAGCCGATTCTCTGTCTGAAACAAACCTCGTCCGAGCTCGCCTCCTGCAACCTGGTGGCGGTGCCTGAGAGTGACTCTTTCATCTACCGTCAAAAGTCAAAAAGCTTCTTCATGGGAGAAGACAGCAGCTTCAGAGGCCCGTCCCCTCACCTGGCCCCTCGGCTCATACCCACTCGTGAAGCCGCTATGAGCGAATATTACTCAGTACTATTTTCTCGAAGACAACATCTCAGCCACAACAGCACCACTCAAAAGCCTCCCGATCGAACGCTAACCAAGGAGCAGTGCTAAACACAGGTGACCACGCGCACACACCGCTCGCGCCCAAGGGTTCCAGGAGGTGTCCTGCGGGGCCCCGGGTGGACCAATGGTTGCTGATTGCCGTCAGTGGTCCCTAGGGGGAATGAAAGTTGTTTCTCACGGGCTATTTCTTGCCATGGCTACAGATAAGTTCTTTCCTAAGCTTGGGCCTGGCTCCGCCCCCTACTTGTCCATCCACTCTGTCATGCACTTACCCTACTCCACACGGAAAGATCTGCTATCCACTTTTAACATGACCCCTTTTGCAGCTTGATGGATCTTTCCCAGATGTCTGTGTCGGATCTGGTAGCTCAGCCGAAATCCGATTCCATTTCTCAACCAAACCGCTCCCGCGCTCGCCTCCTGCCGCCTGGTGGAGGTTCCCGACCCCTACTCCACACGGAAAGATCAGCTGTCCTCTTTCCACATCACCCTGTTTGGCAGCGTGATGGATCTTTCCCAGATGTCTGAGTCGGATCTGCCAGCTCAGCCGATAGCCGATTCTCTTTCACGAACAAACCGCGTCCACGCTCGCCTCCTGCAGCCCGGTGGAGGTGCCAGAGAGTGACGTTTTCTTCTACGGTCCAAAGTCAAAAACCGTCTTCATGGCAGGAGACAGCAGCTTAACTGGCCAGCCCGCTCACCTGCCCCCTCGACTCTGAGCCACTTGTAAACCTAATACCAGCGATTACTCGGTACTATTCTGTAGAAGCCAACCTCTCTGCCACGACCGCACCACTCAAAAGCCTCCCGATCGAACGGTAACCAAGGAGCAGTGCTAAACACAAGTGAGAACGCGCACACACCGCTCGTGCCCGAGGGTTCTAAGAGGTCTCCTGCGGGGCCCCGGGTTGACCAATGGATGCTGAGTGACGTCAGCAGTCACTAAGGATATTGAAAGATGGTTCTAATGGGCTATTACTTGACGTGGCCACAGATCAGTTCTTTCCTAAGCTTGGGCCTGGCTCCGCCCCCTACTTCTCCATCCACTCTGTCATGCACTTACCCTACTCCACACGGAAAGATCTGCTATCCACTTTTAACATGACCCCTTTTGCAGCTTGATGGATCTTTCCCAGATGTCTGTGTCGGATCTGGTAGCTCAGCCGAAATCCGATTCCATTTCTCAACCAAACCGCTCCCGCGCTCGCCTCCTGCCGCCTGGTGGAGGTTCCCGACCCCTACTCCACAGGGAAAGATCAGCTGTCCTCTTTCCACATCACCCTGTTCGGCAGCGTGATGGATCTTTCCCAGATGTCTGAGTCGGATCTGCCAGCTCAGCCGATAGCCGATTCTCTTTCACGAACAAACCGCGTCCACGCTCGCCTCCTGCAGCCCGGTGGAGGTGGCAGAGAGTGACGTTTTCTTCTACGGTCCAAAGTCAAAAACCGTCTTCATGGCAGGAGACAGCAGCTTAACTGGCCAGCCCGCTCACCTGCCCCCTCGACTCTGAGCCACTTGTAAACCTAATACCAGCGATTACTCGGTACTCTTCTGTACAAGCCAACCTCTCTGCCACGACCGCACCACTCAAAAGCCTCCCGATCGAACGGTAACCAAGGAGCAGTGCTAAACACAACTGAGCCCGCGCACACACCGCTCGCGCCCAAGGTTTCTAAGAGGTCTCCTGCGGGGCCCCGGGTTGACCAATGGTTGCGGAGTGACGTCAGCAGTCACTAGGTAGATTGAAAGTTGGTTTTTTTTTTTTTTTTTTTTTTGACTTTCTAAAGGGTGAATTTTATGGTATGTGAATTATCTCAATCAAGCTGATTTTTTTAGAAAAGTGTTCTACATGTAAGTATATATGAGTACATATATGAATATGTGTACATACATACAATAAATTGTAAGTTAATTTAGAAATAGACAGCTTCATATCCATCTAAATCAATGTTTAAATTCTTCTTAAGGATTTTAAGATGCTAACATATTTGAGAGAACACTACAATATCACATAACCTAGTTTGATAATTACAGATACATACTAAAGATTTAAACTTAAATCTCCATTGAACTTTGAAATCCTAGAATCTGCAGCAACCTGCTCACTACTGAGTTGGCTTAGCTCTAGTTCCAATTTCATATTTGCACGGAACCAAGAAACTCTACAAAGGTGAACAGCACATCACTGGGTATGGAAGAGCAGGGCCGCGTCTTTTACACCCTCGTGACCTTTGCAGCACGCGGCACTGTCCCTCGCACACATGGCAGGCCACATGACAAATGAGGGAGATACTTTTTAAATACCATACTTGTAAAACAGGACCAGAACAGTTAAACTTTTGTTCTCTGTGCTATCCCGTTAGATCAGGTCAACAAACTTCTTATGTAAAGGACCAGATAGCAAATATTTTAGGCTTTTGGACAAGATTGTTTCTGACAGAACTACTCAACTCCCTCCGAGTAACATGAAAGCAGCTGTAGACAATATATAAACAAATGGACAACATTTAAACAAATGATCCCCTGCTTTAGACCAGTGCTGTCCAACGGATCTTTCCACAGTAATAGAAATATTTTATTATCTGACTATTAAGCCCTTAAACTATGGCTACTGTGACTAAGAAACTGAATTTTTAAATTATTTTAAATGTAAACAGATACATGTGACTAGTGGCTACTGTCCTGACCAGCACTGCATTAGACAACTAACTAGCCAATTTTATTACCTCTGTTCAAAAAACCGAAAAACAGTACCTCTATTCAAAAAACTTAAAGCTAAAGATGAATTCTGTGACTACATTTCAAGGATGAACTGAGAAGAGAAAACATGATGTCAAATTTCTAATAATTCATAGATCCTACCACTAAGTATCAAAATTCGAAAGCAAATTATCTCAGTTCAAGCAGGAGGATACGTGTAGAGTTCCATGTATCTGGACTTCGCCATACTCTGTCTGGTGTACACTTGCTGGATTCCAGCTCTGAGGTCGTCCCGGATCTGGTCAAGGCCAATCTGCTTCAGTCCATGGGGATTCTGACTCCTGTTTGATGACATTGTGAGTAATGTTCTGAAGTCGTCCAGTGCAGCAATCCTTATTCAAAATACAGCTAATTCTCCATTAGATGAAAATATACAGTATCATCCCACATTTATTCACAGCAGCTCAGAAAAGGATGTCCTTTAACTGCAGAAAATGAAATCTCATTGCAGGCAAACCCGCATTTCCCCGGAGACTACAAGGCTCGCGCGACGTCTCCGCCTGGTCGCTGGGCCCAGGCCCTGGCGAAACCCCCGTCCCGCCAAGGTCGGGCAGCGTCCCTCAGCGCAGGGACCGCCCCGCCTGGAGCTGAGTGCCGAAAGTTGGTTCTAATGGGCTATTTCTTGACGTGGCTACAGATCAGTTCTTTTCTAAGATTGGGCCTAGCTCCGCCCCCTACCTCTCGTTCCGCTCTGTCATCCCCGTCCCCTACTCCACACGAAAGGATCTGGTGTACTATTTCAACATGGCCCCTTTAGGCAGCGTGATTGATCTTTCCCAGATGTCTGAGTGGAAATGGGAGGTAGGCCAAAGCCGATTCTCTGTCTGAAACAAACCTCGTCCGAGCTCGCCTCCTGCAACCTGGTGGCGGTGCCTGAGAGTGACTCTTTCATCTACCGTCAAAAGTCAAAAAGCTTCTTCATGGGAGAAGACAGCAGCTTCAGAGGCCCGTCCCCTCACCTGGCCCCTCGGCTCATACCCACTCGTGAAGCCGCTATGAGCGAATATTACTCAGTACTATTTTCTCGAAGACAACATCTCAGCCACAACAGCACCACTCAAAAGCCTCCCGATCGAACGCTAACCAAGGAGCAGTGCTAAACACAGGTGACCACGCGCACACACCGCTCGCGCCCAAGGGTTACAGGAGGTGTCCTGCGGGGCCCCGGGTGGACCAATGGTTGCTGATTGCCGTCAGTGGTCCCTAGGGGGAATGAAAGTTGTTTCTCACGGGCTATTTCTTGCCATGGCTACAGATAAGTTCTTTCCTAAGCTTGGGCCTGGCTCCGCCCCCTACTTGTCCATCCACTCTGTCATGCACTTACCCTACTCCACACGGAAAGATCTGCTATCCACTTTTAACATGACCCCTTTTGCAGCTTGATGGATCTTTCCCAGATGTCTGTGTCGGATCTGGTAGCTCAGCCGAAATCCGATTCCATTTCTCAACCAAACCGCTCCCGCGCTCGCCTCCTGCCGCCTGGTGGAGGTTCCCGACCCCTACTCCACACGGAAAGATCAGCTGTCCTCTTTCCACATCACCCTGTTTGGCAGCGTGATGGATCTTTCCCAGATGTCTGAGTCGGATCTGCCAGCTCAGCCGATAGCCGATTCTCTTTCACGAACAAACCGCGTCCACGCTCGCCTCCTGCAGCCCGGTGGAGGTGCCAGAGAGTGACGTTTTCTTCTACGGTCCAAAGTCAAAAACCGTCTTCATGGCAGGAGACAGCAGCTTAACTGGCCAGCCCGCTCACCTGCCCCCTCGACTCTGAGCCACTTGTAAACCTAATACCAGCGATTACTCGGTACTATTCTGTAGAAGCCAACCTCTCTGCCACGACCGCACCACTCAAAAGCCTCCCGATCGAACGGTAACCAAGGAGCAGTGCTAAACACAAGTGAGAACGCGCACACACCGCTCGTGCCCGAGGGTTCTAAGAGGTCTCCTGCGGGGCCCCGGGTTGACCAATGGATGCTGAGTGACGTCAGCAGTCACTAAGGATATTGAAAGATGGTTCTAATGGGCTATTACTTGACGTGGCCACAGATCAGTTCTTTCCTAAGCTTGGGCCTGGCTCCGCCCCCTACTTCTCCATCCACTCTGTCATGCACTTACCCTACTCCACACGGAAAGATCTGCTATCCACTTTTAACATGACCCCTTTTGCAGCTTGATGGATCTTTCCCAGATGTCTGTGTCGGATCTGGTAGCTCAGCCGAAATCCGATTCCATTTCTCAACCAAACCGCTCCCGCGCTCGCCTCCTGCCGCCTGGTGGAGGTTCCCGACCCCTACTCCACAGGGAAAGATCAGCTGTCCTCTTTCCACATCACCCTGTTCGGCAGCGTGATGGATCTTTCCCAGATGTCTGAGTCGGATCTGCCAGCTCAGCCGATAGCCGATTCTCTTTCACGAACAAACCGCGTCCACGCTCGCCTCCTGCAGCCCGGTGGAGGTGGCAGAGAGTGACGTTTTCTTCTACGGTCCAAAGTCAAAAACCGTCTTCATGGCAGGAGACAGCAGCTTAACTGGCCAGCCCGCTCACCTGCCCCCTCGACTCTGAGCCACTTGTAAACCTAATACCAGCGATTACTCGGTACTCTTCTGTACAAGCCAACCTCTCTGCCACGACCGCACCACTCAAAAGCCTCCCGATCGAACGGTAACCAAGGAGCAGTGCTAAACACAACTGAGCCCGCGCACACACCGCTCGCGCCCAAGGTTTCTAAGAGGTCTCCTGCGGGGCCCCGGGTTGACCAATGGTTGCGGAGTGACGTCAGCAGTCACTAGGTAGATTGAAAGTTGGTTTTTTTTTTTTTTTTTTTTTTGACTTTCTAAAGGGTGAATTTTATGGTATGTGAATTATCTCAATCAAGCTGATTTTTTTAGAAAAGTGTTCTACATGTAAGTATATATGAGTACATATATGAATATGTGTACATACATACAATAAATTGTAAGTTAATTTAGAAATAGACAGCTTCATATCCATCTAAATCAATGTTTAAATTCTTCTTAAGGATTTTAAGATGCTAACATATTTGAGAGAACACTACAATATCACATAACCTAGTTTGATAATTACAGATACATACTAAAGATTTAAACTTAAATCTCCATTGAACTTTGAAATCCTAGAATCTGCAGCAACCTGCTCACTACTGAGTTGGCTTAGCTCTAGTTCCAATTTCATATTTGCACGGAACCAAGAAACTCTACAAAGGTGAACAGCACATCACTGGGTATGGAAGAGCAGGGCCGCGTCTTTTACACCCTCGTGACCTTTGCAGCACGCGGCACTGTCCCTCGCACACATGGCAGGCCACATGACAAATGAGGGAGATACTTTTTAAATACCATACTTGTAAAACAGGACCAGAACAGTTAAACTTTTGTTCTCTGTGCTATCCCGTTAGATCAGGTCAACAAACTTCTTATGTAAAGGACCAGATAGCAAATATTTTAGGCTTTTGGACAAGATTGTTTCTGACAGAACTACTCAACTCCCTCCGAGTAACATGAAAGCAGCTGTAGACAATATATAAACAAATGGACAACATTTAAACAAATGATCCCCTGCTTTAGACCAGTGCTGTCCAACGGATCTTTCCACAGTAATAGAAATATTTTATTATCTGACTATTAAGCCCTTAAACTATGGCTACTGTGACTAAGAAACTGAATTTTTAAATTATTTTAAATGTAAACAGATACATGTGACTAGTGGCTACTGTCCTGACCAGCACTGCATTAGACAACTAACTAGCCAATTTTATTACCTCTGTTCAAAAAACCGAAAAACAGTACCTCTATTCAAAAAACTTAAAGCTAAAGATGAATTCTGTGACTACATTTCAAGGATGAACTGAGAAGAGAAAACATGATGTCAAATTTCTAATAATTCATAGATCCTACCACTAAGTATCAAAATTCGAAAGCAAATTATCTCAGTTCAAGCAGGAGGATACGTGTAGAGTTCCATGTATCTGGACTTCGCCATACTCTGTCTGGTGTACACTTGCTGGATTCCAGCTCTGAGGTCGTCCCGGATCTGGTCAAGGCCAATCTGCTTCAGTCCATGGGGATTCTGACTCCTGTTTGATGACATTGTGAGTAATGTTCTGAAGTCCTCCAGTGCAGCAATCCTTATTCAAAATACAGCTAATTCTCCATTAGATGAAAATATACAGTATCATCCCACATTTATTCACAGCAGCTCAGAAAAGGATGTCCTTTAACTGCAGAAAATGAAATCTCATTGCAGGCAAACCCGCATTTCCCCGGAGACTACAAGGCTCGCGCGACGTCTCCGCCTGGTCGCTGGGCCCAGGCCCTGGCGAAACCCCCGTCCCGCCAAGGTCGGGCAGCGTCCCTCAGCGCAGGGACCGCCCCGCCTGGAGCTGAGTGCCGAAAGTTGGTTCTAATGGGCTATTTCTTGACGTGGCTACAGATCAGTTCTTTTCTAAGATTGGGCCTAGCTCCGCCCCCTACCTCTCGTTCCGCTCTGTCATCCCCGTCCCCTACTCCACACGAAAGGATCTGGTGTACTATTTCAACATGGCCCCTTTAGGCAGCGTGATTGATCTTTCCCAGATGTCTGAGTGGAAATGGGAGGTAGGCCAAAGCCGATTCTCTGTCTGAAACAAACCTCGTCCGAGCTCGCCTCCTGCAACCTGGTGGCGGTGCCTGAGAGTGACTCTTTCATCTACCGTCAAAAGTCAAAAAGCTTCTTCATGGGAGAAGACAGCAGCTTCAGAGGCCCGTCCCCTCACCTGGCCCCTCGGCTCATACCCACTCGTGAAGCCGCTATGAGCGAATATTACTCAGTACTATTTTCTCGAAGACAACATCTCAGCCACAACAGCACCACTCAAAAGCCTCCCGATCGAACGCTAACCAAGGAGCAGTGCTAAACACAGGTGACCACGCGCACACACCGCTCGCGCCCAAGGGTTACAGGAGGTGTCCTGCGGGGCCCCGGGTGGACCAATGGTTGCTGATTGCCGTCAGTGGTCCCTAGGGGGAATGAAAGTTGTTTCTCACGGGCTATTTCTTGCCATGGCTACAGATAAGTTCTTTCCTAAGCTTGGGCCTGGCTCCGCCCCCTACTTGTCCATCCACTCTGTCATGCACTTACCCTACTCCACACGGAAAGATCTGCTATCCACTTTTAACATGACCCCTTTTGCAGCTTGATGGATCTTTCCCAGATGTCTGTGTCGGATCTGGTAGCTCAGCCGAAATCCGATTCCATTTCTCAACCAAACCGCTCCCGCGCTCGCCTCCTGCCGCCTGGTGGAGGTTCCCGACCCCTACTCCACACGGAAAGATCAGCTGTCCTCTTTCCACATCACCCTGTTTGGCAGCGTGATGGATCTTTCCCAGATGTCTGAGTCGGATCTGCCAGCTCAGCCGATAGCCGATTCTCTTTCACGAACAAACCGCGTCCACGCTCGCCTCCTGCAGCCCGGTGGAGGTGGCAGAGAGTGACGTTTTCTTCTACGGTCCAAAGTCAAAAACCGTCTTCATGGCAGGAGACAGCAGCTTAACTGGCCAGCCCGCTCACCTGCCCCCTCGACTCTGAGCCACTTGTAAACCTAATACCAGCGATTACTCGGTACTATTCTGTAGAAGCCAACCTCTCTGCCACGACCGCACCACTCAAAAGCCTCCCGATCGAACGGTAACCAAGGAGCAGTGCTAAACACAAGTGAGAACGCGCACACACCGCTCGTGCCCGAGGGTTCTAAGAGGTCTCCTGCGGGGCCCCGGGTTGACCAATGGATGCTGAGTGACGTCAGCAGTCACTAAGGATATTGAAAGATGGTTCTAATGGGCTATTACTTGACGTGGCCACAGATCAGTTCTTTCCTAAGCTTGGGCCTGGCTCCGTCCCCTACTTCTCCATCCACTCTGTCATGCACTTACCCTACTCCACACGGAAAGATCTGCTATCCACTTTTAACATGACCCCTTTTGCAGCTTGATGGATCTTTCCCAGATGTCTGTGTCGGATCTGGTAGCTCAGCCGAAATCCGATTCCATTTCTCAACCAAACCGCTCCCGCGCTCGCCTCCTGCAGCCTGGTGGAGGTTCCCGACCCCTACTCCACAGGGAAAGATCAGCTGTCCTCTTTCCACATCACGCTGTTTGGCAGCGTGATGGATCTTTCCCAGATGTCGGAGTCGGATCTGCCAGCTCAGCCGATAGCCGATTCTCTTTCACGAACAAACCGCGTCCACGCTCGCCTCCTGCAGCCCGGTGGAGGTGCCAGAGAGTGACGTTTTCTTCTACGGTCCAAAGTCAAAAACCGTCTTCATGGCAGGAGACAGCAGCTTAACTGGCCAGCCCGCTCACCTGCCCCCTCGACTCTGAGCCACTTGTAAACCTAATACCAGCGATTACTCGGTACTATTCTGTACAAGCCAACCTCTCTGCCACGACCGCACCACTCAAAAGCCTCCCGATCGAACGGTAACCAAGGAGCAGTGCTAAACACAAGTGAGCCCGCGCACACACCGCTCGCGCCCAAGGGTTCTAAGAGGTCTCCTGCGGGGCCCCGGGTTGACCAATGGTTGCGGAGTGACGTCAGCAGTCACTAGGTAGATTGAAAGTTGGTTCTTTTTTTTTTTTTTTTTTTTTGACTTTCTAAAGGGTGAATTTTATGGTATGTGAATTATCTCAATCAAGCTGATTTTTTTAGAAAAGTGTTCTACATGTAAGTATATATGAGTACATATATGAATATGTGTACATACATACAATAAATTGTAAGTTAATTTAGAAATAGACAGCTTCATATCCATCTAAATCAATGTTTAAATTCTTCTTAAGGATTTTAAGATGCTAACATATTTGAGAGAACACTACAATATCACATAACCTAGTTTGATAATTACAGATACATACTAAAGATTTAAACTTAAATCTCCATTGAACTTTGAAATCCTAGAATCTGCAGCAACCTGCTCACTACTGAGTTGGCTTAGCTCTAGTTCCAATTTCATATTTGCACGGAACCAAGAAACTCTACAAAGGTGAACAGCACATCACTGGGTATGGAAGAGCAGGGCCGCGTCTTTTACACCCTCGTGACCTTTGCAGCACGCGGCACTGTCCCTCGCACACATGGCAGGCCACATGACAAATGAGGGAGATACTTTTTAAATACCATACTTGTAAAACAGGACCAGAACAGTTAAACTTTTGTTCTCTGTGCTATCCCGTTAGATCAGGTCAACAAACTTCTTGTGTAAAGGACCAGATAGCAAATATTTTAGGCTTTTGGACAAGATTGTTTCTGACAGAACTACTCAACTCCCTCCGAGTAACATGAAAGCAGCTGTAGACAATATATAAACAAATGGACAACATTTAAACAAATGATCCCCTGCTTTAGACCAGTGCTGTCCAACGGATCTTTCCACAGTAATAGAAATATTTTATTATCTGACTATTAAGCCCTTAAACTATGGCTACTGTGACTAAGAAACTGAATTTTTAAATTATTTTAAATGTAAACAGATACATGTGACTAGTGGCTACTGTCCTGACCAGCACTGCATTAGACAACTAACTAGCCAATTTTATTACCTCTGTTCAAAAAACCGAAAAACAGTACCTCTATTCAAAAAACTTAAAGCTAAAGATGAATTCTGTGACTACATTTCAAGGATGAACTGAGAAGAGAAAACATGATGTCAAATTTCTAATAATTCATAGATCCTACCACTAAGTATCAAAATTCGAAAGCAAATTATCTCAGTTCAAGCAGGAGGATACGTGTAGAGTTCCATGTATCTGGACTTCGCCATACTCTGTCTGGTGTACACTTGCTGGATTCCAGCTCTGAGGTCGTCCCGGATCTGGTCAAGGCCAATCTGCTTCAGTCCATGGGGATTCTGACTCCTGTTTGATGACATTGTGAGTAATGTTCTGAAGTCGTCCAGTGCAGCAATCCTTATTCAAAATACAGCTAATTCTCCATTAGATGAAAATATACAGTATCATCCCACATTTATTCACAGCAGCTCAGAAAAGGATGTCCTTTAACTGCAGAAAATGAAATCTCATTGCAGGCAAACCCGCATTTCCCCGGAGACTACAAGGCTCGCGCGACGTCTCCGCCTGGTCGCTGGGCCCAGGCCCTGGCGAAACCCCCGTCCCGCCAAGGTCGGGCAGCGTCCCTCAGCGCAGGGACCGCCCCGCCTGGAGCTGAGTGCCGAAAGTTGGTTCTAATGGGCTATTTCTTGACGTGGCTACAGATCAGTTCTTTTCTAAGATTGGGCCTAGCTCCGCCCCCTACCTCTCGTTCCGCTCTGTCATCCCCGTCCCCTACTCCACACGAAAGGATCTGGTGTACTATTTCAACATGGCCCCTTTAGGCAGCGTGATTGATCTTTCCCAGATGTCTGAGTGGAAATGGGAGGTAGGCCAAAGCCGATTCTCTGTCTGAAACAAACCTCGTCCGAGCTCGCCTCCTGCAACCTGGTGGCGGTGCCTGAGAGTGACTCTTTCATCTACCGTCAAAAGTCAAAAAGCTTCTTCATGGGAGAAGACAGCAGCTTCAGAGGCCCGTCCCCTCACCTGGCCCCTCGGCTCATACCCACTCGTGAAGCCGCTATGAGCGAATATTACTCAGTACTATTTTCTCGAAGACAACATCTCAGCCACAACAGCACCACTCAAAAGCCTCCCGATCGAACGCTAACCAAGGAGCAGTGCTAAACACAGGTGACCACGCGCACACACCGCTCGCGCCCAAGGGTTACAGGAGGTGTCCTGCGGGGCCCCGGGTGGACCAATGGTTGCTGATTGCCGTCAGTGGTCCCTAGGGGGAATGAAAGTTGTTTCTCACGGGCTATTTCTTGCCATGGCTACAGATAAGTTCTTTCCTAAGCTTGGGCCTGGCTCCGCCCCCTACTTGTCCATCCACTCTGTCATGCACTTACCCTACTCCACACGGAAAGATCTGCTATCCACTTTTAACATGACCCCTTTTGCAGCTTGATGGATCTTTCCCAGATGTCTGTGTCGGATCTGGTAGCTCAGCCGAAATCCGATTCCATTTCTCAACCAAACCGCTCCCGCGCTCGCCTCCTGCCGCCTGGTGGAGGTTCCCGACCCCTACTCCACACGGAAAGATCAGCTGTCCTCTTTCCACATCACCCTGTTTGGCAGCGTGATGGATCTTTCCCAGATGTCTGAGTCGGATCTGCCAGCTCAGCCGATAGCCGATTCTCTTTCACGAACAAACCGCGTCCACGCTCGCCTCCTGCAGCCCGGTGGAGGTGCCAGAGAGTGACGTTTTCTTCTACGGTCCAAAGTCAAAAACCGTCTTCATGGCAGGAGACAGCAGCTTAACTGGCCAGCCCGCTCACCTGCCCCCTCGACTCTGAGCCACTTGTAAACCTAATACCAGCGATTACTCGGTACTATTCTGTAGAAGCCAACCTCTCTGCCACGACCGCACCACTCAAAAGCCTCCCGATTGAACGGTAACCAAGGAGCAGTGCTAAACACAAGTGAGAACGCGCACACACCGCTCGTGCCCGAGGGTTCTAAGAGGTCTCCTGCGGGGCCCCGGGTTGACCAATGGATGCTGAGTGACGTCAGCAGTCACTAAGGATATTGAAAGATGGTTCTAATGGGCTATTACTTGACGTGGCCACAGATCAGTTCTTTCCTAAGCTTGGGCCTGGCTCCGTCCCCTACTTCTCCATCCACTCTGTCATGCACTTACCCTACTCCACACGGAAAGATCTGCTATCCACTTTTAACATGACCCCTTTTGCAGCTTGATGGATCTTTCCCAGATGTCTGTGTCGGATCTGGTAGCTCAGCCGAAATCCGATTCCATTTCTCAACCAAACCGCTCCCGCGCTCGCCTCCTGCAGCCTGGTGGAGGTTCCCGACCCCTACTCCACAGGGAAAGATCAGCTGTCCTCTTTCCACATCACGCTGTTTGGCAGCGTGATGGATCTTTCCCAGATGTCGGAGTCGGATCTGCCAGCTCAGCCGATAGCCGATTCTCTTTCACGAACAAACCGCGTCCACGCTCGCCTCCTGCAGCCCGGTGGAGGTGCCAGAGAGTGACGTTTTCTTCTACGGTCCAAAGTCAAAAACCGTCTTCATGGCAGGAGACAGCAGCTTAACTGGCCAGCCCGCTCACCTGCCCCCTCGACTCTGAGCCACTTGTAAACCTAATACCAGCGATTACTCGGTACTATTCTGTACAAGCCAACCTCTCTGCCACGACCGCACCACTCAAAAGCCTCCCGATCGAACGGTAACCAAGGAGCAGTGCTAAACACAAGTGAGCCCGCGCACACACCGCTCGCGCCCAAGGGTTCTAAGAGGTCTCCTGCGGGGCCCCGGGTTGACCAATGGTTGCGGAGTGACGTCAGCAGTCACTAGGTAGATTGAAAGTTGGTTCTTTTTTTTTTTTTTTTTTTTTTGACTTTCTAAAGGGTGAATTTTATGGTATGTGAATTATCTCAATCAAGCTGATTTTTTTAGAAAAGTGTTCTACATGTAAGTATATATGAGTACATATATGAATATGTGTACATACATACAATAAATTGTAAGTTAATTTAGAAATAGACAGCTTCATATCCATCTAAATCAATGTTTAAATTCTTCTTAAGGATTTTAAGATGCTAACATATTTGAGAGAACACTACAATATCACATAACCTAGTTTGATAATTACAGATACATACTAAAGATTTAAACTTAAATCTCCATTGAACTTTGAAATCCTAGAATCTGCAGCAACCTGCTCACTACTGAGTTGGCTTAGCTCTAGTTCCAATTTCATATTTGCACGGAACCAAGAAACTCTACAAAGGTGAACAGCACATCACTGGGTATGGAAGAGCAGGGCCACGTCTTTTACACCCTCGTGACCTTTGCAGCACGCGGCACTGTCCCTCGCACACATGGCAGGCCACATGACAAATGAGGGAGATACTTTTTAAATACCATACTTGTAAAACAGGACCAGAACAGTTAAACTTTTGTTCTCTGTGCTATCCCGTTAGATCAGGTCAACAAACTTCTTGTGTAAAGGACCAGATAGCAAATATTTTAGGCTTTTGGACAAGATTGTTTCTGACAGAACTACTCAACTCCCTCCGAGTAACATGAAAGCAGCTGTAGACAATATATAAACAAATGGACAACATTTAAACAAATGATCCCCTGCTTTAGACCAGTGCTGTCCAACGGATCTTTCCACAGTAATAGAAATATTTTATTATCTGACTATTAAGCCCTTAAACTATGGCTACTGTGACTAAGAAACTGAATTTTTAAATTATTTTAAATGTAAACAGATACATGTGACTAGTGGCTACTGTCCTGACCAGCACTGCATTAGACAACTAACTAGCCAATTTTATTACATCTGTTCAAAATACCGAAAAACAGTACCTCTATTCAAAAACCTTAAAGCTAAAGATGAATTCTGTGACTACATTTCAAGGATGAACTGAGAAGAGAAAACATGATGTCAAATTTCTAATAATTCATAGATCCTACCACTAAGTATCAAAATTCGAAAGCAAATTATCTCAGTTCAAGCAGGAGGATACGTGTAGAGTTCCATGTATCTGGACTTCGCCATACTCTGTCTGGTGTACACTTGCTGGATTCCAGCTCTGAGGTCGTCCCAGATCTGGTCAAGGCCAATCTGCTTCAGTCCATGGGGATTCTGACTCCTGTTTGATGACATTGTGAGTAATGTTCTGAAGTCGTCCAGTGCAGCAATCCTTATTCAAAATACAGCTAATTCTCCATTAGATGAAAATATACAGTATCATCCCAAATTTATTCACAGCAGCTCAGAAAAGGATGTCCTTTAACTGCAGAAAATGAAATCTCATTGCAGGCAAACCCGCATTTCCCCGGAGACTACAAGGCTCGCGCGACGTCTCCGCCTGGTCGCTGGGCCCAGGCCCTGGCGAAACCCCCGTCCCGCCAAGGTCGGGCAGCGTCCCTCAGCGCAGGGACCGCCCCGCCTGGAGCTGAGTGCCGAAAGTTGGTTCTAATGGGCTATTTCTTGACGTGGCTACAGATCAGTTCTTTTCTAAGATTGGGCCTAGCTCCGCCCCCTACCTCTCGTTCCGCTCTGTCATCCCCGTCCCCTACTCCACACGAAAGGATCTGGTGTACTCTTTCAACATGGCCCCTTTAGGCAGCGTGATTGATCTTTCCCAGATGTCTGAGTGGAAATGGGAGGTAGGCCAAAGCCGATTCTCTGTCTGAAACAAACCTCGTCCGAGCTCGCCTCCTGCAACCTGGTGGCGGTGCCTGAGAGTGACTCTTTCATCTACCGTCAAAAGTCAAAAAGCTTCTTCATGGGAGAAGACAGCAGCTTCAGAGGCCCGTCCCCTCACCTGGCCCTTCGGCTCATACCCATTCGTGAAGCCGCTATGAGCGAATATTACTCAGTACTATTTTCTCGAAGACAACATCTCAGCCACAACAGCACCACTCAAAAGCCTCCCGATCGAACGCTAACCAAGGAGCAGTGCTAAACACAGGTGACCACGCGCACACACCGCTCGCGCCCAAGGGTTCCAGGAGGTGTCCTGCGGGGCCCCGGGTGGACCAATGGTTGCTGATTGCCGTCAGTGGTCCCTAGGGGGAATGAAAGTTGTTTCTCACGGGCTATTTCTTGCCATGGCTACAGATAAGTTCTTTCCTAAGCTTGGGCCTGGCTCCGCCCCCTACTTGTCCATCCACTCTGTCATGCACTTACCCTACTCCACACGGAAAGATCTGCTATCCACTTTTAACATGACCCCTTTTGCAGCTTGATGGATCTTTCCCAGATGTCTGTGTCGGATCTGGTAGCTCAGCCGAAATCCGATTCCATTTCTCAACCAAACCGCTCCCGCGCTCGCCTCCTGCCGCCTGGTGGAGGTTCCCAACCCCTACTCCACACGGAAAGATCAGCTGTCCTCTTTCCACATCACCCTGTTTGGCAGCGTGATGGATCTTTCCCAGATGTCTGAGTCGGATCTGCCAGCTCAGCCGATAGCCGATTCTCTTTCACGAACAAACCGCGTCCACGCTCGCCTCCTGCAGCCCGGTGGAGGTGCCAGAGAGTGACGTTTTCTTCTACGGTCCAAAGTCAAAAACCGTCTTCATGGCAGGAGACAGCAGCTTAACTGGCCAGCCCGCTCACCTGCCCCCTCGACTCTGAGCCACTTGTAAACCTAATACCAGCGATTACTCGGTACTATTCTGTAGAAGCCAACCTCTCTGCCACGACCGCACCACTCAAAAGCCTCCCGATTGAACGGTAACCAAGGAGCAGTGCTAAACACAAGTGAGAACGCGCACACACCGCTCGTGCCCGAGGGTTCTAAGAGGTCTCCTGCGGGGCCCCGGGTTGACCAATGGATGCTGAGTGACGTCAGCAGTCACTAAGGATATTGAAAGATGGTTCTAATGGGCTATTACTTGACGTGGCCACAGATCAGTTCTTTCCTAAGCTTGGGCCTGGCTCCGCCCCCTAATTCTCCATCCACTCTGTCATGCACTTACCCTACTCCACACGGAAAGATCTGCTATCCACTTTTAACATGACCCCTTTTGCAGCTTGATGGATCTTTCCCAGATGTCTGTGTCGGATCTGGTAGCTCAGCCGAAATCCGATTCCATTTCTCAAACAAACCGCTCCCGCGCTCGCCTCCTGCAGCCTGGTGGAGGTTCCCGACCCCTACTCCACAGGGAAAGATCAGCTGTCCTCTTTCCACATCACGCTGTTTGGCAGCGTGATGGATCTTTCCCAGATGTCTGAGTCGGATCTGCCAGCTCAGCCGATAGCCGATTCTCTTTCACGAACAAACCGCGTCCACGCTCGCCTCCTGCAGCCCGGTGGAGGTGCCAGAGAGTGACGTTTTCTTCTACGGTCCAAAGTCAAAAACCGTCTTCATGGCAGGAGACAGCAGCTTAACTGGCCAGCCCGCTCACCTGCCCCCTCGACTCTGAGCCACTTGTAAACCTAATACCAGCGATTACTCGGTACTATTCTGTACAAGCCAACCTCTCTGCCACGACCGCACCACTCAAAAGCCTCCCGATCGAACGGTAACCAAGGAGCAGTGCTAAACACAAGTGAGCCCGCGCACACACCGCTCGCGCCCAAGGGTTCTAAGAGGTCTCCTGCGGGGCCCCGGGTTGACCAATGGTTGCGGAGTGACGTCAGCAGTCACTAGGTAGATTGAAAGTTGGTTTTTTTTTTTTTTTTTTTTTTTTTGACTTTCTAAAGGGTGAATTTTATGGTATGTGAATTATCTCAATCAAGCTGATTTTTTTAGAAAAGTGTTCTACATGTAAGTATATATGAGTACATATATGAATATGTGTACATACATACAATAAATTGTAAGTTAATTTAGAAATAGACAGCTTCATATCCATCTAAATCAATGTTTAAATTCTTCTTAAGGATTTTAAGATGCTAACATATTTGAGAGAACACTACAATATCACATAACCTAGTTTGATAATTACAGATACATACTAAAGATTTAAACTTAAATCTCCATTGAACTTTGAAATCCTAGAATCTGCAGCAACCTGCTCACTACTGAGTTGGCTTAGCTCTAGTTCCAATTTCATATTTGCACGTAACCAAGAAACTCTACAAAGGTGAACAGCACATCACTGGGTATGGAAGAGCAGGGCCACGTCTTTTACACCCTCGTGACCTTTGCAGCACGCGGCACTGTCCCTCGCACACATGGCAGGCCACATGACAAATGAGGGAGATACTTTTTAAATACCATACTTGTAAAACAGGACCAGAACAGTTAAACTTTTGTTCTCTGTGCTATCCCGTTAGATCAGGTCAACAAACTTCTTGTGTAAAGGACCAGATAGCAAATATTTTAGGCTTTTGGACAAGATTGTTTCTGACAGAACTACTCAACTCCCTCCGAGTAACATGAAAGCAGCTGTAGACAATATATAAACAAATGGACAACATTTAAACAAATGATCCCCTGCTTTAGACCAGTGCTGTCCAACGGATCTTTCCACAGTAATAGAAATATTTTATTATCTGACTATTAAGCCCTTAAACTATGGCTACTGTGACTAAGAAACTGAATTTTTAAATTATTTTAAATGTAAACAGATACATGTGACTAGTGGCTACTGTCCTGACCAGCACTGCATTAGACAACTAACTAGCCAATTTTATTACCTCTGTTCAAAAAACCGAAAAACAGTACCTCTATTCAAAAAACTTAAAGCTAAAGATGAATTCTGTGACTACATTTCAAGGATGAACTGAGAAGAGAAAACATGATGTCAAATTTCTAATAATTCATAGATCCTACCACTAAGTATCAAAATTCGAAAGCAAATTATCTCAGTTCAAGCAGGAGGATACGTGTAGAGTTCCATGTATCTGGACTTCGCCATACTCTGTCTGGTGTACACTTGCTGGATTCCAGCTCTGAGGTCGTCCCGGATCTGGTCAAGGCCAATCTGCTTCAGTCCATGGGGATTCTGACTCCTGTTTGATGACATTGTGAGTAATGTTCTGAAGTCGTCCAGTGCAGCAATCCTTATTCAAAATACAGCTAATTCTCCATTAGATGAAAATATACAGTATCATCCCAAATTTATTCACAGCAGCTCAGAAAAGGATGTCCTTTAACTGCAGAAAATGAAATCTCATTGCAGGCAAACCCGCATTTCCCCGGAGACTACAAGGCTCGCGCGACGTCTCCGCCTGGTCGCTGGGCCCAGGCCCTGGCGAAACCCCCGTCCCGCCAAGGTCGGGCAGCGTCCCTCAGCGCAGGGACCGCCCCGCCTGGAGCTGAGTGCCGAAAGTTGGTTCTAATGGGCTATTTCTTGACGTGGCTACAGATCAGTTCTTTTCTAAGATTGGGCCTAGCTCCGCCCCCTACCTCTCGTTCCGCTCTGTCATCCCCGTCCCCTACTCCACACGAAAGGATCTGGTGTACTCTTTCAACATGGCCCCTTTAGGCAGCGTGATTGATCTTTCCCAGATGTCTGAGTGGAAATGGGAGGTAGGCCAAAGCCGATTCTCTGTCTGAAACAAACCTCGTCCGAGCTCGCCTCCTGCAACCTGGTGGCGGTGCCTGAGAGTGACTCTTTCATCTACCGTCAAAAGTCAAAAAGCTTCTTCATGGGAGAAGACAGCAGCTTCAGAGGCCCGTCCCCTCACCTGGCCCCTCGGCTCATACCCACTCGTGAAGCCGCTATGAGCGAATATTACTCAGTACTATTTTCTCGAAGATAACATCTCTGCCACAACAGCAGCACTCAAAAGCCTCCCGATCGAACGCTAACCAAGGAGCAGTGCTAAACACAAGTGAGCATGCGCACACACCGCTCGCGCCCAAGGGTTCTAGGAGGTGTCCTGCGGGGCCCCGGGTGGACCAATGGTTGCTGATTGCCGTCAGTGGTCCCTAGGGGGAATGAAAGTTGTTTCTCACGGGCTATTTCTTGCCATGGCTACAGATAAGTTCTTTCCTAAGCTTGGGCCTGGCTCCGCCCCCTACTTCTCCATCCACTCTGTCATCCACTTACCCTACTCCACACGGAAAGATCTGCTATCCACTTTTAACATGACCCCTTTTGCAGCTTGATGGATCTTTCCCAGATGTCTGTGTCGGATCTGGTAGCTCAGCCGAAATCCGATTCCATTTCTCAACCAAACCGCTCCCGCGCTCGCCTCCTGCCGCCTGGTGGAGGTTCCCGACCCCTACTCCACACGGAAAGATCAGCTGTCCTCTTTCCACATCACCCTGTTTGGCAGCGTGATGGATCTTTCCCAGATGTCTGAGTCGGATCTGCCAGCTCAGCCGATAGCCGATTCTCTTTCACGAACAAACCGCGTCCACGCTCGCCTCCTGCAGCCCGGTGGAGGTGCCAGAGAGTGACGTTTTCTTCTACGGTCCAAAGTCAAAAACCGTCTTCATGGCAGGAGACAGCAGCTTAACTGGCCAGCCCGCTCACCTGCCCCCTCGACTCTGAGCCACTTGTAAACCTAATACCAGCGATTACTCGGTACTATTCTGTACAAGCCAACCTCTCTGCCACGACCGCACTACTCAAAAGCCTCCCGATCGAACGGTAACCAAGGAGCAGTGCTAAACACAAGTGAGAACGCGCACACACCGCTCGTGCCCGAGGGTTCTAACAGGTCCCCTGCGGGGCCCGGGTTGACCAATGGATGCTGAGTGACGTCAGCAGTCACTAAAGATATTGAAAGATGGTTCTAATGGGCTATTACTTGACGTGGCCACAGATCAGTTCTTTCCTAAGCTTGGGCCTGGCTCCGCCCCCTACTTCTCCATCCACTCTGTCATGCACTTACCCTACTCCACACGGAAAGATCTGCTATCTACTTTTAACATGACCCCTTTTGCAGCTTGATGGATCTTTCCCAGATGTCTGTGTCGGATCTGGTAGCTCAGCCGAAATCCGATTCCATTTATCAACCAAACCGCTCCCGCGCTCGCCTCCTGCCGCCTGGTGGAGGTTCCCGACCCCTACTCCACAGGGAAAGATCAGCTGTCCTCTTTCCACATCACCCTGTTCGGCAGCGTGATGGATCTTTCCCAGATGTCTGAGTCGGATCTGCCAGCTCAGCCGATAGCCGATTCTCTTTCACGAACAAACCGCGTCCACGCTCGCCTCCTGCAGCCCGGTGGAGGTGCCAGAGAGTGACGTTTTCTTCTACGGTCCAAAGTCAAAAACCGTCTTCATGGCAGGAGACAGCAGCTTAACTGGCCAGCCCGCTCACCTGCCCCCTCGACTCTGAGCCACTTGTAAACCTAATACCAGCGATTACTCGGTACTATTCTGTACAAGCCAACCTCTCTGCCACGACCGCACCACTCAAAAGCCTCCCGATCGAACGGTAACCAAGGAGCAGTGCTAAACACAAGTGAGCCCGCGCACACACCGCTCGCGCCCAAGGGTTCTAAGAGGTCTCCTGCGGGGCCCCGGGTTGACCAATGGTTGCGGAGTGACGTCAGCAGTCACTAGGTAGATTGAAAGTTGGTTCTTTTTTTTTTTTTTTTTTGACTTTCTAAAGGGTGAATTTTATGGTATGTGAATTATCTCAATCAAGCTGATTTTTTTAGAAAAGTGTTCTACATGTAAGTATATATGAGTACATATATGAATATGTGTACATACATACAATAAATTGTAAGTTAATTTAGAAATAGACAGCTTCATATCCATCTAAATCAATGTTTAAATTCTTCTTAAGGATTTTAAGATGCTAACATATTTGAGAGAACACTACAATATCACATAACCTAGTTTGATAATTACAGATAAATACTAAAGATTTAAACTTAAATCTCCATTGAACTTTGAAATCCTAGAATCTGCAGCAACCTGCTCACTACTGAGTTGGCTTAGCTCTAGTTCCAATTTCATATTTGCACGGAACCAAGAAACTCTACAAAGGTGAACAGCACATCACTGGGTATGGAAGAGCAGGGCCGCGTCTTTTACACCCTCGTGACCTTTGCAGCACGCGGCACTGTCCCTCGCACACATGGCAGGCCACATGACAAATGAGGGAGATACTTTTTAAATACCATACTTGTAAAACAGGACCAGAACAGTTAAACTTTTGTTCTCTGTGCTATCCCGTTAGATCAGGTCAACAAACTTCTTATGTAAAGGACCAGATAGCAAATATTTTAGGCTTTTGGACAAGATTGTTTCTGACAGAACTACTCAACTCCCTCCGAGTAACATGAAAGCAGCTGTAGACAATATATAAACAAATGGACAACATTTAAACAAATGATCCCCTGCTTTAGACCAGTGCTGTCCAACGGATCTTTCCACAGTAATAGAAATATTTTATTATCTGACTATTAAGCCCTTAAACTATGGCTACTGTGACTAAGAAACTGAATTTTTAAATTATTTTAAATGTAAACAGATACATGTGACTAGTGGCTACTGTCCTGACCAGCACTGCATTAGACAACTAACTAGCCAATTTTATTACCTCTGTTCAAAAAACCGAAAAACAGTACCTCTATTCAAAAAACTTAAAGCTAAAGATGAATTCTGTGACTACATTTCAAGGATGAACTGAGAAGAGAAAACATGATGTCAAATTTCTAATAATTCATAGATCCTACCACTAAGTATCAAAATTCGAAAGCAAATTATCTCAGTTCAAGCAGGAGGATACGTGTAGAGTTCCATGTATCTGGACTTCGCCATACTCTGTCTGGTGTACACTTGCTGGATTCCAGCTCTGAGGTCGTCCCAGATCTGGTCAAGGCCAATCTGCTTCAGTCCATGGGGATTCTGACTCCTGTTTGATGACATTGTGAGTAATGTTCTGAAGTCGTCCAGTGCAGCAATCCTTATTCAAAATACAGCTAATTCTCCATTAGATGAAAATATACAGTATCATCCCAAATTTATTCACAGCAGCTCAGAAAAGGATGTCCTTTAACTGCAGAAAATGAAATCTCATTGCAGGCAAACCCGCATTTCCCCGGAGACTACAAGGCTCGCGCGACGTCTCCGCCTGGTCGCTGGGCCCAGGCCCTGGCGAAACCCCCGTCCCGCCAAGGTCGGGCAGCGTCCCTCAGCGCAGGGACCGCCCCGCCTGGAGCTGAGTGCCGAAAGTTGGTTCTAATGGGCTATTTCTTGACGTGGCTACAGATCAGTTCTTTTCTAAGATTGGGCCTAGCTCCGCCCCCTACCTCTCGTTCCGCTCTGTCATCCCCGTCCCCTACTCCACACGAAAGGATCTGGTGTACTCTTTCAACATGGCCCCTTTAGGCAGCGTGATTGATCTTTCCCAGATGTCTGAGTGGAAATGGGAGGTAGGCCAAAGCCGATTCTCTGTCTGAAACAAACCTCGTCCGAGCTCGCCTCCTGCAACCTGGTGGCGGTGCCTGAGAGTGACTCTTTCATCTACCGTCAAAAGTCAAAAAGCTTCTTCATGGGAGAAGACAGCAGCTTCAGAGGCCCGTCCCCTCACCTGCCCCCTCGGCTCATACCCACTCGTGAAGCCGCTATGAGCGAATATTACTCAGTACTATTTTCTCGAAGACAACATCTCTGCCACAACAGCAGCACTCAAAAGCCTCCCGATCGAACGCTAACCAAGGAGCAGTGCTAAACACAAGTGAGCACGCGCACACACCGCTCGCGCCCAAGGGTTCTAGGAGGTGTCCTGCGGGGCCCCGGGTGGACCAATGGTTGCTGATTGCCGTCAGTGGTCCCTAGGGGGAATGAAAGTTGTTTCTCACGGGCTATTTCTTGCCATGGCTACAGATAAGTTCTTTCCTAAGCTTGGGCCTGGCTCCGCCCCCTACTTCTCCATCCACTCTGTCATCCACTTACCCTACTCCACACGGAAAGATCTGCTATCCACTTTTAACATGACCCCTTTTGCAGCTTGATGGATCTTTCCCAGATGTCTGTGTCGGATCTGGTAGCTCAGCCGAAATCCGATTCCATTTCTCAACCAAACCGCTCCCGCGCTCGCCTCCTGCCGCCTGGTGGAGGTTCCCGACCCCTACTCCACACGGAAAGATCAGCTGTCCTCTTTCCACATCACCCTGTTTGGCAGCGTGATGGATCTTTCCCAGATGTCTGAGTCGGATCTGCCAGCTCAGCCGATAGCCGATTCTCTTTCACGAACAAACCGCGTCCACGCTCGCCTCCTGCAGCCCGGTGGAGGTGCCAGAGAGTGACGTTTTCTTCTAAGGTCCAAAGTCAAAAACCGTCTTCATGGCAGGAGACAGCAGCTTAACTGGCCAGCCCGCTCACCTGCCCCCTCGACTCTGAGCCACTTGTAAACCTAATACCAGCGATTACTCGGTACTATTCTGTACAAGCCAACCTCTCTGCCACGACCGCACCACTCAAAAGCCTCCCGATCGAACGGTAACCAAGGAGCAGTGCTAAACACAAGTGAGAACGCGCACACACCGCTCGTGCCCGAGGGTTCTAAGAGGTCTCCTGCGGGGCCCCGGGTTGACCAATGGATGCTGAGTGACGTCAGCAGTCACTAAAGATATTGAAAGATGGTTCTAATGTGCTATTACTTGACGTGGCCACAGATCAGTTCTTTCATAAGCTTGGGCCTGGCTCCGCCCCCTACTTCTCCATCCACTCTGTCATGCACTTACCCTACTCCACACGGAAAGATCTGCTATCCACTTTTAACATGACCCCTTTTGCAGCTTGATGGATCTTTCCCAGATGTCTGTGTCGGATCTGGTAGCTCAGCCGAAATCCGATTCCATTTACAAACCAAACCGCTCCCGCACTCGCCTCCTGCCGCCTGGTGGAGGTTCCCGACCCCTACTCCACAGGGAAAGATCAGCTGTCCTCTTTCCACATCACCCTGTTTGGCAGCGTGATGGATCTTTCCCAGATGTCTGAGTCGGATCTGCCAGCTCAGCCGATAGCCGATTCTCTTTCACGAACAAACCGCGTCCACGCTCGCCTCCTGCAGCCCGGTGGAGGTGCCAGAGAGTGACGTTTTCTTCTACGGTCCAAAGTCAAAAACCGTCTTCATGGCAGGAGACAGCAGCTTAACTGGCCAGCCCGCTCACCTGCCCCCTCGACTCTGAGCCACTTGTAAACCTAATACCAGCGATTACTCGGTACTATTCTGTAGAAGCCAACCTCTCTGCCACGACCGCACCACTCAAAAGCCTCCCGATCGAACGGTAACCAAGGAGCAGTGCTAAACACAAGTGAGCCCGCGCACACACCGCTCGCGCCCAAGGGTTCTAAGAGGTCTCCTGCGGGGCCCCGGGTTGACCAATGGTTGCGGAGTGACGTCAGCAGTCACTAGGTAGATTGAAAGTTGGTTCTTTTTTTTTTTTTTTTTTTTTGACTTTCTAAAGGGTGAATTTTATGGTATGTGAATTATCTCAATCAAGCTGATTTTTTTAGAAAAGTGTTCTACATGTAAGTATATATGAGTACATATATGAATATGTGTACATACATACAATAAATTGTAAGTTAATTTAGAAATAGACAGCTTCATATCCATCTAAATCAATGTTTAAATTCTTCTTAAGGATTTTAAGATGCTAACATATTTGAGAGAACACTACAATATCACATAACCTAGTTTGATAATTACAGATACATACTAAAGATTTAAACTTAAATCTCCATTGAACTTTGAAATCCTAGAATCTGCAGCAACCTGCTCACTACTGAGTTGGCTTAGCTCTAGTTCCAATTTCATATTTGCACGGAACCAAGAAACTCTACAAAGGTGAACAGCACATCACTGGGTATGGAAGAGCAGGGCCGCGTCTTTTACACCCTCGTGACCTTTGCAGCACGCGGCACTGTCCCTCGCACACATGGCAGGCCACATGACAAATGAGGGAGATACTTTTTAAATACCATACTTGTAAAACAGGACCAGAACAGTTAAACTTTTGTTCTCTGTGCTATCCCGTTAGATCAGGTCAACAAACTTCTTATGTAAAGGACCAGATAGCAAATATTTTAGGCTTTTGGACAAGATTGTTTCTGACAGAACTACTCAACTCCCTCCGAGTAACATGAAAGCAGCTGTAGACAATATATAAACAAATGGACAACATTTAAACAAATGATCCCCTGCTTTAGACCAGTGCTGTCCAACGGATCTTTCCACAGTAATAGAAATATTTTATTATCTGACTATTAAGCCCTTAAACTATGGCTACTGTGACTAAGAAACTGAATTTTTAAATTATTTTAAATGTAAACAGATACATGTGACTAGTGGCTACTGTCCTGACCAGCACTGCATTAGACAACTAACTAGCCAATTTTATTACCTCTGTTCAAAAAACCGAAAAACAGTACCTCTATTCAAAAAACTTAAAGCTAAAGATGAATTCTGTGACTACATTTCAAGGATGAACTGAGAAGAGAAAACATGATGTCAAATTTCTAATAATTCATAGATCCTACCACTAAGTATCAAAATTCGAAAGCAAATTATCTCAGTTCAAGCAGGAGGATACGTGTAGAGTTCCATGTATCTGGACTTCGCCATACTCTGTCTGGTGTACACTTGCTGGATTCCAGCTCTGAGGTCGTCCCAGATCTGGTCAAGGCCAATCTGCTTCAGTCCATGGGGATTCTGACTCCTGTTTGATGACATTGTGAGTAATGTTCTGAAGTCGTCCAGTGCAGCAATCCTTATTCAAAATACAGCTAATTCTCCATTAGATGAAAATATACAGTATCATCCCAAATTTATTCACAGCAGCTCAGAAAAGGATGTCCTTTAACTGCAGAAAATGAAATCTCATTGCAGGCAAACCCGCATTTCCCCGGAGACTACAAGGCTCGCGCGACGTCTCCGCCTGGTCGCTGGGCCCAGGCCCTGGCGAAACCCCCGTCCCGCCAAGGTCGGGCAGCGTCCCTCAGCGCAGGGACCGCCCCGCCTGGAGCTGAGTGCCGAAAGTTGGTTCTAATGGGCTATTTCTTGACGTGGCTACAGATCAGTTCTTTTCTAAGATTGGGCCTAGCTCCGCCCCCTACCTCTCGTTCCGCTCTGTCATCCCCGTCCCCTACTCCACACGAAAGGATCTGGTGTACTCTTTCAACATGGCCCCTTTAGGCAGCGTGATTGATCTTTCCCAGATGTCTGAGTGGAAATGGGAGGTAGGCCAAAGCCGATTCTCTGTCTGAAACAAACCTCGTCCGAGCTCGCCTCCTGCAACCTGGTGGCGGTGCCTGAGAGTGACTCTTTCATCTACCGTCAAAAGTCAAAAAGCTTCTTCATGGGAGAAGACAGCAGCTTCAGAGGCCCGTCCCCTCACCTGCCCCCTCGGCTCATACCCACTCGTGAAGCCGCTATGAGCGAATATTACTCAGTACTATTTTCTCGAAGACAACATCTCTGCCACAACAGCAGCACTCAAAAGCCTCCCGATCGAACGCTAACCAAGGAGCAGTGCTAAACACAAGTGAGCACGCGCACACACCGCTCGCGCCCAAGGGTTCTAGGAGGTGTCCTGCGGGGCCCCGGGTGGACCAATGGTTGCTGATTGCCGTCAGTGGTCCCTAGGGGGAATGAAAGTTGTTTCTCACGGGCTATTTCTTGCCATGGCTACAGATAAGTTCTTTCCTAAGCTTGGGCCTGGCTCCGCCCCCTACTTCTCCATCCACTCTGTCATCCACTTACCCTACTCCACACGGAAAGATCTGCTATCCACTTTTAACATGACCCCATTTGCAGCTTGATGGATCTTTCCCAGATGTCTGTGTCGGATCTGGTAGCTCAGCCGAAATCCGATTCCATTTCTCAACCAAACCGCTCCCGCGCTCGCCTCCTGCCGCCTGGTGGAGGTTCCCGACCCCTACTCCACACGGAAAGATCAGCTGTCCTCTTTCCACATCACCCTGTTTGGCAGCGTGATGGATCTTTCCCAGATGTCTGAGTCGGATCTGCCAGCTCAGCCGATAGCCGATTCTCTTTCACGAACAAACCGCGTCCACGCTCGCCTCCTGCAGCCCGGTGGAGGTGCCAGAGAGTGACGTTTTCTTCTACGGTCCAAAGTCAAAAACCGTCTTCATGGCAGGAGACAGCAGCTTAACTGGCCAGCCCGCTCACCTGCCCCCTCGACTCTGAGCCACTTGTAAACCTAATACCAGCGATTACTCGGTACTATTCTGTACAAGCCAACCTCTCTGCCACGACCGCACTACTCAAAAGCCTCCCGATCGAACGGTAACCAAGGAGCAGTGCTAAACACAAGTGAGAACGCGCACACACCGCTCGTGCCCGAGGGTTCTAACAGGTCCCCTGCGGGGCCCGGGTTGACCAATGGATGCTGAGTGACGTCAGCAGTCACTAAAGATATTGAAAGATGGTTCTAATGGGCTATTACTTGACGTGGCCACAGATCAGTTCTTTCCTAAGCTTGGGCCTGGCTCCGCCCCCTACTTCTCCATCCACTCTGTCATGCACTTACCCTACTCCACACGGAAAGATCTGCTATCTACTTTTAACATGACCCCTTTTGCAGCTTGATGGATCTTTCCCAGATGTCTGTGTCGGATCTGGTAGCTCAGCCGAAATCCGATTCCATTTATCAACCAAACCGCTCCCGCGCTCGCCTCCTGCCGCCTGGTGGAGGTTCCCGACCCCTACTCCACAGGGAAAGATCAGCTGTCCTCTTTCCACATCACCCTGTTCGGCAGCGTGATGGATCTTTCCCAGATGTCTGAGTCGGATCTGCCAGCTCAGCCGATAGCCGATTCTCTTTCACGAACAAACCGCGTCCACGCTCGCCTCCTGCAGCCCGGTGGAGGTGCCAGAGAGTGACGTTTTCTTCTACGGTCCAAAGTCAAAAACCGTCTTCATGGCAGGAGACAGCAGCTTAACTGGCCAGCCCGCTCACCTGCCCCCTCGACTCTGAGCCACTTGTAAACCTAATACCAGCGATTACTCGGTACTATTCTGTACAAGCCAACCTCTCTGCCACGACCGCACCACTCAAAAGCCTCCCGATCGAACGGTAACCAAGGAGCAGTGCTAAACACAAGTGAGCCCGCGCACACACCGCTCGCGCCCAAGGGTTCTAAGAGGTCTCCTGCGGGGCCCCGGGTTGACCAATGGTTGCGGAGTGACGTCAGCAGTCACTAGGTAGATTGAAAGTTGGTTCTTTTTTTTTTTTTTTTTTGACTTTCTAAAGGGTGAATTTTATGGTATGTGAATTATCTCAATCAAGCTGATTTTTTTAGAAAAGTGTTCTACATGTAAGTATATATGAGTACATATATGAATATGTGTACATACATACAATAAATTGTAAGTTAATTTAGAAATAGACAGCTTCATATCCATCTAAATCAATGTTTAAATTCTTCTTAAGGATTTTAAGATGCTAACATATTTGAGAGAACACTACAATATCACATAACCTAGTTTGATAATTACAGATAAATACTAAAGATTTAAACTTAAATCTCCATTGAACTTTGAAATCCTAGAATCTGCAGCAACCTGCTCACTACTGAGTTGGCTTAGCTCTAGTTCCAATTTCATATTTGCACGGAACCAAGAAACTCTACAAAGGTGAACAGCACATCACTGGGTATGGAAGAGCAGGGCCGCGTCTTTTACACCCTCGTGACCTTTGCAGCACGCGGCACTGTCCCTCGCACACATGGCAGGCCACATGACAAATGAGGGAGATACTTTTTAAATACCATACTTGTAAAACAGGACCAGAACAGTTAAACTTTTGTTCTCTGTGCTATCCCGTTAGATCAGGTCAACAAACTTCTTATGTAAAGGACCAGATAGCAAATATTTTAGGCTTTTGGACAAGATTGTTTCTGACAGAACTACTCAACTCCCTCCGAGTAACATGAAAGCAGCTGTAGACAATATATAAACAAATGGACAACATTTAAACAAATGATCCCCTGCTTTAGACCAGTGCTGTCCAACGGATCTTTCCACAGTAATAGAAATATTTTATTATCTGACTATTAAGCCCTTAAACTATGGCTACTGTGACTAAGAAACTGAATTTTTAAATTATTTTAAATGTAAACAGATACATGTGACTAGTGGCTACTGTCCTGACCAGCACTGCATTAGACAACTAACTAGCCAATTTTATTACCTCTGTTCAAAAAACCGAAAAACAGTACCTCTATTCAAAAAACTTAAAGCTAAAGATGAATTCTGTGACTACATTTCAAGGATGAACTGAGAAGAGAAAACATGATGTCAAATTTCTAATAATTCATAGATCCTACCACTAAGTATCAAAATTCGAAAGCAAATTATCTCAGTTCAAGCAGGAGGATACGTGTAGAGTTCCATGTATCTGGACTTCGCCATACTCTGTCTGGTGTACACTTGCTGGATTCCAGCTCTGAGGTCGTCCCAGATCTGGTCAAGGCCAATCTGCTTCAGTCCATGGGGATTCTGACTCCTGTTTGATGACATTGTGAGTAATGTTCTGAAGTCGTCCAGTGCAGCAATCCTTATTCAAAATACAGCTAATTCTCCATTAGATGAAAATATACAGTATCATCCCAAATTTATTCACAGCAGCTCAGAAAAGGATGTCCTTTAACTGCAGAAAATGAAATCTCATTGCAGGCAAACCCGCATTTCCCCGGAGACTACAAGGCTCGCGCGACGTCTCCGCCTGGTCGCTGGGCCCAGGCCCTGGCGAAACCCCCGTCCCGCCAAGGTCGGGCAGCGTCCCTCAGCGCAGGGACCGCCCCGCCTGGAGCTGAGTGCCGAAAGTTGGTTCTAATGGGCTATTTCTTGACGTGGCTACAGATCAGTTCTTTTCTAAGATTGGGCCTAGCTCCGCCCCCTACCTCTCGTTCCGCTCTGTCATCCCCGTCCCCTACTCCACACGAAAGGATCTGGTGTACTCTTTCAACATGGCCCCTTTAGGCAGCGTGATTGATCTTTCCCAGATGTCTGAGTGGAAATGGGAGGTAGGCCAAAGCCGATTCTCTGTCTGAAACAAACCTCGTCCGAGCTCGCCTCCTGCAACCTGGTGGCGGTGCCTGAGAGTGACTCTTTCATCTACCGTCAAAAGTCAAAAAGCTTCTTCATGGGAGAAGACAGCAGCTTCAGAGGCCCGTCCCCTCACCTGCCCCCTCGGCTCATACCCACTCGTGAAGCCGCTATGAGCGAATATTACTCAGTACTATTTTCTCGAAGACAACATCTCTGCCACAACAGCAGCACTCAAAAGCCTCCCGATCGAACGCTAACCAAGGAGCAGTGCTAAACACAAGTGAGCACGCGCACACACCGCTCGCGCCCAAGGGTTCTAGGAGGTGTCCTGCGGGGCCCCGGGTGGACCAATGGTTGCTGATTGCCGTCAGTGGTCCCTAGGGGGAATGAAAGTTGTTTCTCACGGGCTATTTCTTGCCATGGCTACAGATAAGTTCTTTCCTAAGCTTGGGCCTGGCTCCGCCCCCTACTTCTCCATCCACTCTGTCATCCACTTACCCTACTCCACACGGAAAGATCTGCTATCCACTTTTAACATGACCCCTTTTGCAGCTTGATGGATCTTTCCCAGATGTCTGTGTCGGATCTGGTAGCTCAGCCGAAATCCGATTCCATTTCTCAACCAAACCGCTCCCGCGCTCGCCTCCTGCCGCCTGGTGGAGGTTCCCGACCCCTACTCCACACGGAAAGATCAGCTGTCCTCTTTCCACATCACCCTGTTTGGCAGCGTGATGGATCTTTCCCAGATGTCTGAGTCGGATCTGCCAGCTCAGCCGATAGCCGATTCTCTTTCACGAACAAACCGCGTCCACGCTCGCCTCCTGCAGCCCGGTGGAGGTGCCAGAGAGTGACGTTTTCTTCTAAGGTCCAAAGTCAAAAACCGTCTTCATGGCAGGAGACAGCAGCTTAACTGGCCAGCCCGCTCACCTGCCCCCTCGACTCTGAGCCACTTGTAAACCTAATACCAGCGATTACTCGGTACTATTCTGTACAAGCCAACCTCTCTGCCACGACCGCACCACTCAAAAGCCTCCCGATCGAACGGTAACCAAGGAGCAGTGCTAAACACAAGTGAGAACGCGCACACACCGCTCGTGCCCGAGGGTTCTAAGAGGTCTCCTGCGGGGCCCCGGGTTGACCAATGGATGCTGAGTGACGTCAGCAGTCACTAAAGATATTGAAAGATGGTTCTAATGTGCTATTACTTGACGTGGCCACAGATCAGTTCTTTCATAAGCTTGGGCCTGGCTCCGCCCCCTACTTCTCCATCCACTCTGTCATGCACTTACCCTACTCCACACGGAAAGATCTGCTATCCACTTTTAACATGACCCCTTTTGCAGCTTGATGGATCTTTCCCAGATGTCTGTGTCGGATCTGGTAGCTCAGCCGAAATCCGATTCCATTTACAAACCAAACCGCTCCCGCACTCGCCTCCTGCCGCCTGGTGGAGGTTCCCGACCCCTACTCCACAGGGAAAGATCAGCTGTCCTCTTTCCACATCACCCTGTTTGGCAGCGTGATGGATCTTTCCCAGATGTCTGAGTCGGATCTGCCAGCTCAGCCGATAGCCGATTCTCTTTCACGAACAAACCGCGTCCACGCTCGCCTCCTGCAGCCCGGTGGAGGTGCCAGAGAGTGACGTTTTCTTCTACGGTCCAAAGTCAAAAACCGTCTTCATGGCAGGAGACAGCAGCTTAACTGGCCAGCCCGCTCACCTGCCCCCTCGACTCTGAGCCACTTGTAAACCTAATACCAGCGATTACTCGGTACTATTCTGTAGAAGCCAACCTCTCTGCCACGACCGCACCACTCAAAAGCCTCCCGATCGAACGGTAACCAAGGAGCAGTGCTAAACACAAGTGAGCCCGCGCACACACCGCTCGCGCCCAAGGGTTCTAAGAGGTCTCCTGCGGGGCCCCGGGTTGACCAATGGTTGCGGAGTGACGTCAGCAGTCACTAGGTAGATTGAAAGTTGGTTCTTTTTTTTTTTTTTTTTTTTTGACTTTCTAAAGGGTGAATTTTATGGTATGTGAATTATCTCAATCAAGCTGATTTTTTTAGAAAAGTGTTCTACATGTAAGTATATATGAGTACATATATGAATATGTGTACATACATACAATAAATTGTAAGTTAATTTAGAAATAGACAGCTTCATATCCATCTAAATCAATGTTTAAATTCTTCTTAAGGATTTTAAGATGCTAACATATTTGAGAGAACACTACAATATCACATAACCTAGTTTGATAATTACAGATACATACTAAAGATTTAAACTTAAATCTCCATTGAACTTTGAAATCCTAGAATCTGCAGCAACCTGCTCACTACTGAGTTGGCTTAGCTCTAGTTCCAATTTCATATTTGCACGGAACCAAGAAACTCTACAAAGGTGAACAGCACATCACTGGGTATGGAAGAGCAGGGCCGCGTCTTTTACACCCTCGTGACCTTTGCAGCACGCGGCACTGTCCCTCGCACACATGGCAGGCCACATGACAAATGAGGGAGATACTTTTTAAATACCATACTTGTAAAACAGGACCAGAACAGTTAAACTTTTGTTCTCTGTGCTATCCCGTTAGATCAGGTCAACAAACTTCTTATGTAAAGGACCAGATAGCAAATATTTTAGGCTTTTGGACAAGATTGTTTCTGACAGAACTACTCAACTCCCTCCGAGTAACATGAAAGCAGCTGTAGACAATATATAAACAAATGGACAACATTTAAACAAATGATCCCCTGCTTTAGACCAGTGCTGTCCAACGGATCTTTCCACAGTAATAGAAATATTTTATTATCTGACTATTAAGCCCTTAAACTATGGCTACTGTGACTAAGAAACTGAATTTTTAAATTATTTTAAATGTAAACAGATACATGTGACTAGTGGCTACTGTCCTGACCAGCACTGCATTAGACAACTAACTAGCCAATTTTATTACCTCTGTTCAAAAAACCGAAAAACAGTACCTCTATTCAAAAAACTTAAAGCTAAAGATGAATTCTGTGACTACATTTCAAGGATGAACTGAGAAGAGAAAACATGATGTCAAATTTCTAATAATTCATAGATCCTACCACTAAGTATCAAAATTCGAAAGCAAATTATCTCAGTTCAAGCAGGAGGATACGTGTAGAGTTCCATGTATCTGGACTTCGCCATACTCTGTCTGGTGTACACTTGCTGGATTCCAGCTCTGAGGTCGTCCCAGATCTGGTCAAGGCCAATCTGCTTCAGTCCATGGGGATTCTGACTCCTGTTTGATGACATTGTGAGTAATGTTCTGAAGTCGTCCAGTGCAGCAATCCTTATTCAAAATACAGCTAATTCTCCATTAGATGAAAATATACAGTATCATCCCAAATTTATTCACAGCAGCTCAGAAAAGGATGTCCTTTAACTGCAGAAAATGAAATCTCATTGCAGGCAAACCCGCATTTCCCCGGAGACTACAAGGCTCGCGCGACGTCTCCGCCTGGTCGCTGGGCCCAGGCCCTGGCGAAACCCCCGTCCCGCCAAGGTCGGGCAGCGTCCCTCAGCGCAGGGACCGCCCCGCCTGGAGCTGAGTGCCGAAAGTTGGTTCTAATGGGCTATTTCTTGACGTGGCTACAGATCAGTTCTTTTCTAAGATTGGGCCTAGCTCCGCCCCCTACCTCTCGTTCCGCTCTGTCATCCCCGTCCCCTACTCCACACGAAAGGATCTGGTGTACTCTTTCAACATGGCCCCTTTAGGCAGCGTGATTGATCTTTCCCAGATGTCTGAGTGGAAATGGGAGGTAGGCCAAAGCCGATTCTCTGTCTGAAACAAACCTCGTCCGAGCTCGCCTCCTGCAACCTGGTGGCGGTGCCTGAGAGTGACTCTTTCATCTACCGTCAAAAGTCAAAAAGCTTCTTCATGGGAGAAGACAGCAGCTTCAGAGGCCCGTCCCCTCACCTGCCCCCTCGGCTCATACCCACTCGTGAAGCCGCTATGAGCGAATATTACTCAGTACTATTTTCTCGAAGACAACATCTCTGCCACAACAGCAGCACTCAAAAGCCTCCCGATCGAACGCTAACCAAGGAGCAGTGCTAAACACAAGTGAGCACGCGCACACACCGCTCGCGCCCAAGGGTTCTAGGAGGTGTCCTGCGGGGCCCCGGGTGGACCAATGGTTGCTGATTGCCGTCAGTGGTCCCTAGGGGGAATGAAAGTTGTTTCTCACGGGCTATTTCTTGCCATGGCTACAGATAAGTTCTTTCCTAAGCTTGGGCCTGGCTCCGCCCCCTACTTCTCCATCCACTCTGTCATCCACTTACCCTACTCCACACGGAAAGATCTGCTATCCACTTTTAACATGACCCCTTTTGCAGCTTGATGGATCTTTCCCAGATGTCTGTGTCGGATCTGGTAGCTCAGCCGAAATCCGATTCCATTTCTCAACCAAACCGCTCCCGCGCTCGCCTCCTGCCGCCTGGTGGAGGTTCCCGACCCCTACTCCACACGGAAAGATCAGCTGTCCTCTTTCCACATCACCCTGTTTGGCAGCGTGATGGATCTTTCCCAGATGTCTGAGTCGGATCTGCCAGCTCAGCCGATAGCCGATTCTCTTTCACGAACAAACCGCGTCCACGCTCGCCTCCTGCAGCCCGGTGGAGGTGCCAGAGAGTGACGTTTTCTTCTAAGGTCCAAAGTCAAAAACCGTCTTCATGGCAGGAGACAGCAGCTTAACTGGCCAGCCCGCTCACCTGCCCCCTCGACTCTGAGCCACTTGTAAACCTAATACCAGCGATTACTCGGTACTATTCTGTACAAGCCAACCTCTCTGCCACGACCGCACCACTCAAAAGCCTCCCGATCGAACGGTAACCAAGGAGCAGTGCTAAACACAAGTGAGAACGCGCACACACCGCTCGTGCCCGAGGGTTCTAAGAGGTCTCCTGCGGGGCCCCGGGTTGACCAATGGATGCTGAGTGACGTCAGCAGTCACTAAAGATATTGAAAGATGGTTCTAATGTGCTATTACTTGACGTGGCCACAGATCAGTTCTTTCATAAGCTTGGGCCTGGCTCCGCCCCCTACTTCTCCATCCACTCTGTCATGCACTTACCCTACTCCACACGGAAAGATCTGCTATCCACTTTTAACATGACCCCTTTTGCAGCTTGATGGATCTTTCCCAGATGTCTGTGTCGGATCTGGTAGCTCAGCCGAAATCCGATTCCATTTACAAACCAAACCGCTCCCGCACTCGCCTCCTGCCGCCTGGTGGAGGTTCCCGACCCCTACTCCACAGGGAAAGATCAGCTGTCCTCTTTCCACATCACCCTGTTTGGCAGCGTGATGGATCTTTCCCAGATGTCTGAGTCGGATCTGCCAGCTCAGCCGATAGCCGATTCTCTTTCACGAACAAACCGCGTCCACGCTCGCCTCCTGCAGCCCGGTGGAGGTGCCAGAGAGTGACGTTTTCTTCTACGGTCCAAAGTCAAAAACCGTCTTCATGGCAGGAGACAGCAGCTTAACTGGCCAGCCCGCTCACCTGCCCCCTCGACTCTGAGCCACTTGTAAACCTAATACCAGCGATTACTCGGTACTATTCTGTACAAGCCAACCTCTCTGCCACGACCGCACCACTCAAAAGCCTCCCGATCGAACGGTAACCAAGGAGCAGTGCTAAACACAAGTGAGCCCGCGCACACACCGCTCGCGCCCAAGGGTTCTAAGAGGTCTCCTGCGGGGCCCCGGGTTGACCAATGGTTGCGGAGTGACGTCAGCAGTCACTAGGTAGATTGAAAGTTGGTTCTTTTTTTTTTTTTTTTTTTTTGACTTTCTAAAGGGTGAATTTTATGGTATGTGAATTATCTCAATCAAGCTGATTTTTTTAGAAAAGTGTTCTACATGTAAGTATATATGAGTACATATATGAATATGTGTACATACATACAATAAATTGTAAGTTAATTTAGAAATAGACAGCTTCATATCCATCTAAATCAATGTTTAAATTCTTCTTAAGGATTTTAAGATGCTAACATATTTGAGAGAACACTACAATATCACATAACCTAGTTTGATAATTACAGATACATACTAAAGATTTAAACTTAAATCTCCATTGAACTTTGAAATCCTAGAATCTGCAGCAACCTGCTCACTACTGAGTTGGCTTAGCTCTAGTTCCAATTTCATATTTGCACGGAACCAAGAAACTCTACAAAGGTGAACAGCACATCACTGGGTATGGAAGAGCAGGGCCGCGTCTTTTACACCCTCGTGACCTTTGCAGCACGCGGCACTGTCCCTCGCACACATGGCAGGCCACATGACAAATGAGGGAGATACTTTTTAAATACCATACTTGTAAAACAGGACCAGAACAGTTAAACTTTTGTTCTCTGTGCTATCCCGTTAGATCAGGTCAACAAACTTCTTATGTAAAGGACCAGATAGCAAATATTTTAGGCTTTTGGACAAGATTGTTTCTGACAGAACTACTCAACTCCCTCCGAGTAACATGAAAGCAGCTGTAGACAATATATAAACAAATGGACAACATTTAAACAAATGATCCCCTGCTTTAGACCAGTGCTGTCCAACGGATCTTTCCACAGTAATAGAAATATTTTATTATCTGACTATTAAGCCCTTAAACTATGGCTACTGTGACTAAGAAACTGAATTTTTAAATTATTTTAAATGTAAACAGATACATGTGACTAGTGGCTACTGTCCTGACCAGCACTGCATTAGACAACTAACTAGCCAATTTTATTACCTCTGTTCAAAAAACCGAAAAACAGTACCTCTATTCAAAAAACTTAAAGCTAAAGATGAATTCTGTGACTACATTTCAAGGATGAACTGAGAAGAGAAAACATGATGTCAAATTTCTAATAATTCATAGATCCTACCACTAAGTATCAAAATTCGAAAGCAAATTATCTCAGTTCAAGCAGGAGGATACGTGTAGAGTTCCATGTATCTGGACTTCGCCATACTCTGTCTGGTGTACACTTGCTGGATTCCAGCTCTGAGGTCGTCCCAGATCTGGTCAAGGCCAATCTGCTTCAGTCCATGGGGATTCTGACTCCTGTTTGATGACATTGTGAGTAATGTTCTGAAGTCGTCCAGTGCAGCAATCCTTATTCAAAATACAGCTAATTCTCCATTAGATGAAAATATACAGTATCATCCCAAATTTATTCACAGCAGCTCAGAAAAGGATGTCCTTTAACTGCAGAAAATGAAATCTCATTGCAGGCAAACCCGCATTTCCCCGGAGACTACAAGGCTCGCGCG